>NW_027368513.1:0-49187 GCF_046119375.1 Phyllobates terribilis | reverse complement strand
TCACTCTCTTTGAATCTTCTTTATCATGCTAGGATTAGCAGGAAAAAGCAAAAAATTTCAGAATTGCACCTTGCAATGTGGAGATATTACTGTTTGTGCATTTACAATATTCATTAATTTTTGCCATTGAAAAACGTCCAGAAATGTTTGAAGCTACTGACTGAATGAAAGGAGCTGGCATCTCACTCTCTTTGAATCTTCTTTATCATGCTAGGATTAGCAGGAAAAAGCAAAAAATTTCAGAATTGCACCTTGCAATGTGGAGATATTACTGTTTGTGCATTTACAATATTCATTGATTTTTGCCATTGAAAAACATGTTTTTCATATACCAGAAATGTTTGAAGCTACTGACTGAATGAAAGGAGCTGGCATCTCACTCTCTTTGAATCTTCTTTATCATGCTAGGATTAGCAGGAAAAAGCAAAAAATTTCAGAATTGCACCTTGCAATGTGGAGATATTACTGTTTGTGCATTTACAATATTCATTAATTTTTGCCATTGAAAAACGTTTTCATATTACCAGAAATGTTTGAAGCTACTGACTGAATGAAAGGAGCTGGCATCTCACTCTCTTTGAATCTTCTTTATCATGCTAGGATTAGCAGGAAAAAGCAAAAAATTTCAGAATTGCACCTTGCAATGTGGAGATATTACTGTTTGTGCATTTACAATATTCATTGATTTTTGCCATTGAAAAACGTCCAGAAATGTTTGAAGCTACTGACTGAATGAAAGGAGCTGGCATCTCACTCTCTTTGAATCTTCTTTATCATGCTAGGATTAGCAGGAAAAAGCAAAAAATTTCAGAATTGCACCTTGCAATGTGGAGATATTACTGTTTGTGCATTTACAATATTCATTGATTTTTGCCATTGAAAAACATGTTTCCAGAAATGTTTGAAGCTACTGACTGAATGAAAGGAGCTGGCATCTCACTCTCTTTGAATCTTCTTTATCATGCTAGGATTAGCAGGAAAAAGCAAAAAATTTCAGAATTGCACCTTGCAATGTGGAGATATTACTGTTTGTGCATTTACAATATTCATTGATTTTTGCCATTGAAAAACATGTTTTTCATATACCAGAAATGTTTGAAGCTACTGACTGAATGAAAGGAGCTGGCATCTCACTCTCTTTGAATCTTCTTTATCATGCTAGGATTAGCAGGAAAAAGCAAAAAATTTCAGAATTGCACCTTGCAATGTGGAGATATTACTGTTTGTGCATTTACAATATTCATTGATTTTTGCCATTGAAAAACATGTTTTTCATATACCAGAAATGTTTGAAGCTACTGACTGAATGAAAGGAGCTGGCATCTCACTCTCTTTGAATCTTCTTTATCATGCTAGGATTAGCAGGAAAAAGCAAAAAATTTCAGAATTGCACCTTGCAATGTGGAGATATTACTGTTTGTGCATTTACAATATTCATTGATTTTTGCCATTGAAAAACATGTTTTTCATATACCAGAAATGTTTGAAGCTACTGACTGAATGAAAGGAGCTGGCATCTCACTCTCTTTGAATCTTCTTTATCATGCTAGGATTAGCAGGAAAAAGCAAAAAATTTCAGAATTGCACCTTGCAATGTGGAGATATTACTGTTTGTGCATTTACAATATTCATTGATTTTTGCCATTGAAAAACATGTTTTTCATATACCAGAAATGTTTGAAGCTACTGACTGAATGAAAGGAGCTGGCATCTCACTCTCTTTGAATCTTCTTTATAATGCTAGGATTAACAGGAAAAAGCTAAAAATTTCAGAATTGCACCGTGCAATGTGGAGATATTACTGTTTGTGCATTTACAATATTCATTGATTTTTGCCATTGAAAAACATGTTTTTCATATACCAGAAATGTTTGAAGCTACTGACTGAATGAAAGGAGCTGGCATCTCACTCTCTTTGAATCTTCTTTATCATGCTAGGATTAGCAGGAAAAAGCAAAAAATTTCAGAATTGCACCTTGCAATGTGGAGATATTACTGTTTGTGCATTTACAATATTCATTGATTTTTGCCATTGAAAAACATGTTTTTCATATACCAGAAATGTTTGAAGCTACTGACTGAATGAAAGGAGCTGGCATCTCACTCTCTTTGAATCTTCTTTATCATGCTAGGATTAACAGGAAAAAGCAAAAAATTTCAGAATTGCACCTTGCAATGTGGAGATATTACTGTTTGTGCATTTACAATATTCATTGATTTTTGCCATTGAAAAACATGTTTTTCATATACCAGAAATGTTTGAAGCTACTGACTGAATGAAAGGAGCTGGCATCTCACTCTCTTTGAATCTTCTTTATCATGCTAGGATTAGCAGGAAAAAGCAAAAAATTTCAGAATTGCACCTTGCAATGTGGAGATATTACTGTTTGTGCATTTACAATATTCATTGATTTTTGCCATTGAAAAACATGTTTTTCATATACCAGAAATGTTTGAAGCTACTGACTGAATGAAAGGAGCTGGCATCTCACTCTCTTTGAATCTTCTTTATCATGCTAGGATTAGCAGGAAAAAGCAAAAAATTTCAGAATTGCACCTTGCAATGTGGAGATATTACTGTTTGTGCATTTACAATATTCATTAATTTTTGCCATTGAAAAACGTCCAGAAATGTTTGAAGCTACTGACTGAATGAAAGGAGCTGGCATCTCACTCTCTTTGAATCTTCTTTATCATGCTAGGATTAACAGGAAAAAGCTAAAAATTTCAGAATTGCACCGTGCAATGTGGAGATATTACTGTTTGTGCATTTACAATATTCATTGATTTTTGCCATTGAAAAACATGTTTTTCATATACCAGAAATGTTTGAAGCTACTGACTGAATGAAAGGAGCTGGCATCTCACTCTCTTTGAATCTTCTTTATCATGCTAGTATTAGCAGGAAAAAGCAAAAAATTTCAGAATTGCACCTTGCAATGTGGAGATATTACTGTTTGTGCATTTACAATATTCATTGATTTTTGCCATTGAAAAACATGTTTTTCATATACCAGAAATGTTTGAAGCTACTGACTGAATGAAAGGAGCTGGCATCTCACTCTCTTTGAATCTTCTTTATCATGCTAGGATTAACAGGAAAAAGCAAAAAATTTCAGAATTGCACCTTGCAATGTGGAGATATTACTGTTTGTGCATTTACAATATTCATTGATTTTTGCCATTGAAAAACATGTTTTTCATATACCAGAAATGTTTGAAGCTACTGACTGAATGAAAGGAGCTGGCATCTCACTCTCTTTGAATCTTCTTTATCATGCTAGGATTAGCAGGAAAAAGCAAAAAATTTCAGAATTGCACCTTGCAATGTGGAGATATTACTGTTTGTGCATTTACAATATTCATTAATTTTTGCCATTGAAAAACGTCCAGAAATGTTTGAAGCTACTGACTGAATGAAAGGAGCTGGCATCTCACTCTCTTTGAATCTTCTTTATCATGCTAGGATTAGCAGGAAAAAGCAAAAAATTTCAGAATTGCACCTTGCAATGTGGAGATATTACTGTTTGTGCATTTACAATATTCATTGATTTTTGCCATTGAAAAACATGTTTTTCATATACCAGAAATGTTTGAAGCTACTGACTGAATGAAAGGAGCTGGCATCTCACTCTCTTTGAATCTTCTTTATCATGCTAGGATTAGCAGGAAAAAGCAAAAAATTTCAGAATTGCACCTTGCAATGTGGAGATATTACTGTTTGTGCATTTACAATATTCATTAATTTTTGCCATTGAAAAACGTCCAGAAATGTTTGAAGCTACTGACTGAATGAAAGGAGCTGGCATCTCACTCTCTTTGAATCTTCTTTATCATGCTAGGATTAGCAGGAAAAAGCAAAAAATTTCAGAATTGCACCTTGCAATGTGGAGATATTACTGTTTGTGCATTTACAATATTCATTGATTTTTGCCATTGAAAAACGTCCAGAAATGTTTGAAGCTACTGACTGAATGAAAGGAGCTGGCATCTCACTCTCTTTGAATCTTCTTTATCATGCTAGGATTAGCAGGAAAAAGCAAAAAATTTCAGAATTGCACCTTGCAATGTGGAGATATTACTGTTTGTGCATTTACAATATTCATTGATTTTTGCCATTGAAAAACATGTTTTTCATATACCAGAAATGTTTGAAGCTACTGACTGAATGAAAGGAGCTGGCATCTCACTCTCTTTGAATCTTCTTTATCATGCTAGGATTAGCAGGAAAAAGCAAAAAATTTCAGAATTGCACCTTGCAATGTGGAGATATTACTGTTTGTGCATTTACAATATTCATTGATTTTTGCCATTGAAAAACATGTTTTTCATATACCAGAAATGTTTGAAGCTACTGACTGAATGAAAGGAGCTGGCATCTCACTCTCTTTGAATCTTCTTTATCATGCTAGGATTAACAGGAAAAAGCTAAAAATTTCAGAATTGCACCGTGCAATGTGGAGATATTACTGTTTGTGCATTTACAATATTCATTGATTTTTGCCATTGAAAAACATGTTTTTCATATACCAGAAATGTTTGAAGCTACTGACTGAATGAAAGGAGCTGGCATCTCACTCTCTTTGAATCTTCTTTATCATGCTAGGATTAGCAGGAAAAAGCAAAAAATTTCAGAATTGCACCTTGCAATGTGGAGATATTACTGTTTGTGCATTTACAATATTCATTGATTTTTGCCATTGAAAAACATGTTTTTCATATACCAGAAATGTTTGAAGCTACTGACTGAATGAAAGGAGCTGGCATCTCACTCTCTTTGAATCTTCTTTATCATGCTAGGATTAGCAGGAAAAAGCAAAAAATTTCAGAATTGCACCTTGCAATGTGGAGATATTACTGTTTGTGCATTTACAATATTCATTGATTTTTGCCATTGAAAAACATGTTTTTCATATACCAGAAATGTTTGAAGCTACTGACTGAATGAAAGGAGCTGGCATCTCACTCTCTTTGAATCTTCTTTATAATGCTAGGATTAACAGGAAAAAGCTAAAAATTTCAGAATTGCACCGTGCAATGTGGAGATATTACTGTTTGTGCATTTACAATATTCATTGATTTTTGCCATTGAAAAACATGTTTTTCATATACCAGAAATGTTTGAAGCTACTGACTGAATGAAAGGAGCTGGCATCTCACTCTCTTTGAATCTTCTTTATCATGCTAGGATTAGCAGGAAAAAGCAAAAAATTTCAGAATTGCACCTTGCAATGTGGAGATATTACTGTTTGTGCATTTACAATATTCATTGATTTTTGCCATTGAAAAACATGTTTTTCATATACCAGAAATGTTTGAAGCTACTGACTGAATGAAAGGAGCTGGCATCTCACTCTCTTTGAATCTTCTTTATCATGCTAGGATTAACAGGAAAAAGCAAAAAATTTCAGAATTGCACCTTGCAATGTGGAGATATTACTGTTTGTGCATTTACAATATTCATTGATTTTTGCCATTGAAAAACATGTTTTTCATATACCAGAAATGTTTGAAGCTACTGACTGAATGAAAGGAGCTGGCATCTCACTCTCTTTGAATCTTCTTTATCATGCTAGGATTAACAGGAAAAAGCTAAAAATTTCAGAATTGCACCGTGCAATGTGGAGATATTACTGTTTGTGCATTTACAATATTCATTGATTTTTGCCATTGAAAAACATGTTTTTCATATACCAGAAATGTTTGAAGCTACTGACTGAATGAAAGGAGCTGGCATCTCACTCTCTTTGAATCTTCTTTATCATGCTAGGATTAGCAGGAAAAAGCAAAAAATTTCAGAATTGCACCTTGCAATGTGGAGATATTACTGTTTGTGCATTTACAATATTCATTGATTTTTGCCATTGAAAAACATGTTTTTCATATACCAGAAATGTTTGAAGCTACTGACTGAATGAAAGGAGCTGGCATCTCACTCTCTTTGAATCTTCTTTATCATGCTAGGATTAACAGGAAAAAGCTAAAAATTTCAGAATTGCACCGTGCAATGTGGAGATATTACTGTTTGTGCATTTACAATATTCATTGATTTTTGCCATTGAAAAACATGTTTTTCATATACCAGAAATGTTTGAAGCTACTGACTGAATGAAAGGAGCTGGCATCTCACTCTCTTTGAATCTTCTTTATCATGCTAGGATTAGCAGGAAAAAGCAAAAAATTTCAGAATTGCACCTTGCAATGTGGAGATATTACTGTTTGTGCATTTACAATATTCATTGATTTTTGCCATTGAAAAACATGTTTTTCATATACCAGAAATGTTTGAAGCTACTGACTGAATGAAAGGAGCTGGCATCTCACTCTCTTTGAATCTTCTTTATAATGCTAGGATTAACAGGAAAAAGCTAAAAATTTCAGAATTGCACCGTGCAATGTGGAGATATTACTGTTTGTGCATTTACAATATTCATTGATTTTTGCCATTGAAAAACATGTTTTTCATATACCAGAAATGTTTGAAGCTACTGACTGAATGAAAGGAGCTGGCATCTCACTCTCTTTGAATCTTCTTTATCATGCTAGGATTAGCAGGAAAAAGCAAAAAATTTCAGAATTGCACCTTGCAATGTGGAGATATTACTGTTTGTGCATTTACAATATTCATTGATTTTTGCCATTGAAAAACATGTTTTTCATATACCAGAAATGTTTGAAGCTACTGACTGAATGAAAGGAGCTGGCATCTCACTGTCTTTGAATCTTCTTTATCATGCTAGGATTAACAGGAAAAAGCAAAAAATTTCAGAATTGCACCTTGCAATGTGGAGATATTACTGTTTGTGCATTTACAATATTCATTGATTTTTGCCATTGAAAAACATGTTTTTCATATACCAGAAATGTTTGAAGCTACTGACTGAATGAAAGGAGCTGGCATCTCACTCTCTTTGAATCTTCTTTATCATGCTAGGATTAACAGGAAAAAGCTAAAAATTTCAGAATTGCACCGTGCAATGTGGAGATATTACTGTTTGTGCATTTACAATATTCATTGATTTTTGCCATTGAAAAACATGTTTTTCATATACCAGAAATGTTTGAAGCTACTGACTGAATGAAAGGAGCTGGCATCTCACTCTCTTTGAATCTTCTTTATCATGCTAGGATTAGCAGGAAAAAGCAAAAAATTTCAGAATTGCACCTTGCAATGTGGAGATATTACTGTTTGTGCATTTACAATATTCATTGATTTTTGCCATTGAAAAACATGTTTTTCATATACCAGAAATGTTTGAAGCTACTGACTGAATGAAAGGAGCTGGCATCTCACTCTCTTTGAATCTTCTTTATCATGCTAGGATTAACAGGAAAAAGCTAAAAATTTCAGAATTGCACCGTGCAATGTGGAGATATTACTGTTTGTGCATTTACAATATTCATTGATTTTTGCCATTGAAAAACATGTTTTTCATATACCAGAAATGTTTGAAGCTACTGACTGAATGAAAGGAGCTGGCATCTCACTCTCTTTGAATCTTCTTTATCATGCTAGGATTAGCAGGAAAAAGCAAAAAATTTCAGAATTGCACCTTGCAATGTGGAGATATTACTGTTTGTGCATTTACAATATTCATTGATTTTTGCCATTGAAAAACATGTTTTTCATATACCAGAAATGTTTGAAGCTACTGACTGAATGAAAGGAGCTGGCATCTCACTCTCTTTGAATCTTCTTTATAATGCTAGGATTAACAGGAAAAAGCTAAAAATTTCAGAATTGCACCGTGCAATGTGGAGATATTACTGTTTGTGCATTTACAATATTCATTGATTTTTGCCATTGAAAAACATGTTTTTCATATACCAGAAATGTTTGAAGCTACTGACTGAATGAAAGGAGCTGGCATCTCACTCTCTTTGAATCTTCTTTATCATGCTAGGATTAGCAGGAAAAAGCAAAAAATTTCAGAATTGCACCTTGCAATGTGGAGATATTACTGTTTGTGCATTTACAATATTCATTGATTTTTGCCATTGAAAAACATGTTTTTCATATACCAGAAATGTTTGAAGCTACTGACTGAATGAAAGGAGCTGGCATCTCACTCTCTTTGAATCTTCTTTATCATGCTAGGATTAACAGGAAAAAGCAAAAAATTTCAGAATTGCACCTTGCAATGTGGAGATATTACTGTTTGTGCATTTACAATATTCATTGATTTTTGCCATTGAAAAACATGTTTTTCATATACCAGAAATGTTTGAAGCTACTGACTGAATGAAAGGAGCTGGCATCTCACTCTCTTTGAATCTTCTTTATCATGCTAGGATTAACAGGAAAAAGCTAAAAATTTCAGAATTGCACCGTGCAATGTGGAGATATTACTGTTTGTGCATTTACAATATTCATTGATTTTTGCCATTGAAAAACATGTTTTTCATATACCAGAAATGTTTGAAGCTACTGACTGAATGAAAGGAGCTGGCATCTCACTCTCTTTGAATCTTCTTTATCATGCTAGGATTAGCAGGAAAAAGCAAAAAATTTCAGAATTGCACCTTGCAATGTGGAGATATTACTGTTTGTGCATTTACAATATTCATTGATTTTTGCCATTGAAAAACATGTTTTTCATATACCAGAAATGTTTGAAGCTACTGACTGAATGAAAGGAGCTGGCATCTCACTCTCTTTGAATCTTCTTTATCATGCTAGGATTAACAGGAAAAAGCTAAAAATTTCAGAATTGCACTGTGCAATGTGGAGATATTACTGTTTGTGCATTTACAATATTCATTGATTTTTGCCATTGAAAAACATGTTTTTCATATACCAGAAATGTTTGAAGCTACTGACTGAATGAAAGGAGCTGGCATCTCACTCTCTTTGAATCTTCTTTATCATGCTAGGATTAGCAGGAAAAAGCAAAAAATTTCAGAATTGCACCTTGCAATGTGGAGATATTACTGTTTGTGCATTTACAATATTCATTGATTTTTGCCATTGAAAAACATGTTTTTCATATACCAGAAATGTTTGAAGCTACTGACTGAATGAAAGGAGCTGGCATCTCACTCTCTTTGAATCTTCTTTATCATGCTAGGATTAGCAGGAAAAAGCAAAAAATTTCAGAATTGCACCTTGCAATGTGGAGATATTACTGTTTGTGCATTTACAATATTCATTGATTTTTGCCATTGAAAAACATGTTTTTCATATAGCAGAAATGTTTGAAGCTACTGACTGAATGAAAGGAGCTGGCATCTCACTCTCTTTGAATCTTCTTTATCATGCTAGGATTAACAGGAAAAAGCTAAAAATTTCAGAATTGCACCGTGCAATGTGGAGATATTACTGTTTGTGCATTTACAATATTCATTGATTTTTGCCATTGAAAAACATGTTTTTCATATACCAGAAATGTTTGAAGCTACTGACTGAATGAAAGGAGCTGGCATCTCACTCTCTTTGAATCTTCTTTATCATGCTAGGATTAGCAGGAAAAAGCAAACAATTTCAGAATTGCACCTTGCAATGTGGAGATATTACTGTTTGTGCATTTACAATATTCATTGATTTTTGCCATTGAAAAACATGTTTTTCATATACCAGAAATGTTTGAAGCTACTGACTGAATGAAAGGAGCTGGCATCTCACTCTCTTTGAATCTTCTTTATCATGCTAGGATTAACAGGAAAAAGCTAAAAATTTCAGAATTGCACCGTGCAATGTGGAGATATTACTGTTTGTGCATTTACAATATTCATTGATTTTTGCCATTGAAAAACATGTTTTTCATATACCAGAAATGTTTGAAGCTACTGACTGAATGAAAGGAGCTGGCATCTCACTCTCTTTGAATCTTCTTTATCATGCTAGGATTAGCAGGAAAAAGCAAAAAATTTCAGAATTGCACCTTGCAATGTGGAGATATTACTGTTTGTGCATTTACAATATTCATTGATTTTTGCCATTGAAAAACATGTTTTTCATATACCAGAAATGTTTGAAGCTACTGACTGAATGAAAGGAGCTGGCATCTCACTCTCTTTGAATCTTCTTTATCATGCTAGGATTAACAGGAAAAAGCAAAAAATTTCAGAATTGCACCTTGCAATGTGGAGATATTACTGTTTGTGCATTTACAATATTCATTGATTTTTGCCATTGAAAAACATGTTTTTCATATACCAGAAATGTTTGAAGCTACTGACTGAATGAAAGGAGCTGGCATCTCACTCTCTTTGAATCTTCTTTATCATGCTAGGATTAACAGGAAAAAGCTAAAAATTTCAGAATTGCACCGTGCAATGTGGAGATATTACTGTTTGTGCATTTACAATATTCATTGATTTTTGCCATTGAAAAACATGTTTTTCATATACCAGAAATGTTTGAAGCTACTGACTGAATGAAAGGAGCTGGCATCTCACTCTCTTTGAATCTTCTTTATCATGCTAGGATTAGCAGGAAAAAGCAAAAAATTTCAGAATTGCACCTTGCAATGTGGCGATATTACTGTTTGTGCATTTACAATATTCATTGATTTTTGCCATTGAAAAACATGTTTTTCATATACCAGAAATGTTTGAAGCTACTGACTGAATGAAAGGAGCTGGCATCTCACTCTCTTTGAATCTTCTTTATCATGCTAGGATTAACAGGAAAAAGCTAAAAATTTCAGAATTGCACCGTGCAATGTGGAGATATTACTGTTTGTGCATTTACAATATTCATTGATTTTTGCCATTGAAAAACATGTTTTTCATATACCAGAAATGTTTGAAGCTACTGACTGAATGAAAGGAGCTGGCATCTCACTCTCTTTGAATCTTCTTTATCATGCTAGGATTAGCAGGAAAAAGCAAAAAATTTCAGAATTGCACCTTGCAATGTGGAGATATTACTGTTTGTGCATTTACAATATTCATTGATTTTTGCCATTGAAAAACATGTTTTTCATATACCAGAAATGTTTGAAGCTACTGACTGAATGAAAGGAGCTGGCATCTCACTCTCTTTGAATCTTCTTTATCATGCTAGGATTAGCAGGAAAAAGCAAAAAATTTCAGAATTGCACCTTGCAATGTGGAGATATTACTGTTTGTGCATTTACAATATTCATTGATTTTTGCCATTGAAAAACATGTTTTTCATATACCAGAAATGTTTGAAGCTACTGACTGAATGAAAGGAGCTGGCATCTCACTCTCTTTGAATCTTCTTTATCATGCTAGGATTAGCAGGAAAAAGCAAAAAATTTCAGAATTGCACCTTGCAATGTGGAGATATTACTGTTTGTGCATTTACAATATTCATTGATTTTTGCCATTGAAAAACGTTTTTCATATACCAGAAATGTTTGAAGCTACTGACTGAATGAAAGGAGCTGGCATCTCACTCTCTTTGAATCTTCTTTATCATGCTAGGATTAACAGGAAAAAGCTAAAAATTTCAGAATTGCACCGTGCAATGTGGAGATATTACTGTTTGTGCATTTACAATATTCATTGATTTTTGCCATTGAAAAACATGTTTTTCATATACCAGAAATGTTTGAAGCTACTGACTGAATGAAAGGAGCTGGCATCTCACTCTCTTTGAATCTTCTTTATCATGCTAGGATTAGCAGGAAAAAGCAAAAAATTTCAGAATTGCACCTTGCAATGTGGAGATATTACTGTTTGTGCATTTACAATATTCATTGATTTTTGCCATTGAAAAACATGTTTTTCATATACCAGAAATGTTTGAAGCTACTGACTGAATGAAAGGAGCTGGCATCTCACTCTCTTTGAATCTTCTTTATCATGCTAGGATTAGCAGGAAAAAGCAAAAAATTTCAGAATTGCACCTTGCAATGTGGAGATATTACTGTTTGTGCATTTACAATATTCATTGATTTTTGCCATTGAAAAACATGTTTTTCATATACCAGAAATGTTTGAAGCTACTGACTGAATGAAAGGAGCTGGCATCTCACTCTCTTTGAATCTTCTTTATCATGCTAGGATTAACAGGAAAAAGCAAAAAATTTCAGAATTGCACCTTGCAATGTGGAGATATTACTGTTTGTGCATTTACAATATTCATTGATTTTTGCCATTGAAAAACATGTTTTTCATATACCAGAAATGTTTGAAGCTACTGACTGAATGAAAGGAGCTGGCATCTCACTCTCTTTGAATCTTCTTTATCATGCTAGGATTAACAGGAAAAAGCTAAAAATTTCAGAATTGCACCGTGCAATGTGGAGATATTACTGTTTGTGCATTTACAATATTCATTGATTTTTGCCATTGAAAAACATGTTTTTCATATACCAGAAATGTTTGAAGCTACTGACTGAATGAAAGGAGCTGGCATCTCACTCTCTTTGAATCTTCTTTATCATGCTAGGATTAGCAGGAAAAAGCAAAAAATTTCAGAATTGCACCTTGCAATGTGGAGATATTACTGTTTGTGCATTTACAATATTCATTGATTTTTGCCATTGAAAAACGTCCAGAAATGTTTGAAGCTACTGACTGAATGAAAGGAGCTGGCATCTCACTCTCTTTGAATCTTCTTTATCATGCTAGGATTAGCAGGAAAAAGCAAAAAATTTCAGAATTGCACCTTGCAATGTGGAGATATTACTGTTTGTGCATTTACAATATTCATTGATTTTTGCCATTGAAAAACATGTTTTTCATATACCAGAAATGTTTGAAGCTACTGACTGAATGAAAGGAGCTGGCATCTCACTCTCTTTGAATCTTCTTTATCATGCTAGGATTAGCAGGAAAAAGCAAAAAATTTCAGAATTGCACCTTGCAATGTGGAGATATTACTGTTTGTGCATTTACAATATTCATTGATTTTTGCCATTGAAAAACATGTTTTTCATATACCAGAAATGTTTGAAGCTACTGACTGAATGAAAGGAGCTGGCATCTCACTCTCTTTGAATCTTCTTTATCATGCTAGGATTAGCAGGAAAAAGCAAAAAATTTCAGAATTGCACCTTGCAATGTGGAGATATTACTGTTTGTGCATTTACAATATTCATTGATTTTTGCCATTGAAAAACGTTTTTCATATACCAGAAATGTTTGAAGCTACTGACTGAATGAAAGGAGCTGGCATCTCACTCTCTTTGAATCTTCTTTATCATGCTAGGATTAACAGGAAAAAGCAAAAAATTTCAGAATTGCACCTTGCAATGTGGAGATATTACTGTTTGTGCATTTACAATATTCATTGATTTTTGCCATTGAAAAACATGTTTTTCATATACCAGAAATGTTTGAAGCTCCTGACTGAATGAAAGGAGCTGGCATCTCACTCTCTTTGAATCTTCTTTATCATGCTAGGATTAGCAGGAAAAAGCAAAAAATTTCAGAATTGCACCTTGCAATGTGGAGATATTACTGTTTGTGCATTTACAATATTCATTGATTTTTGCCATTGAAAAACATGTTTTTCATATACCAGAAATGTTTGAAGCTACTGACTGAATGAAAGGAGCTGGCATCTCACTCTCTTTGAATCTTCTTTATCATGCTAGGATTAGCAGGAAAAAGCAAAAAATTTCAGAATTGCACCTTGCAATGTGGAGATATTACTGTTTGTGCATTTACAATATTCATTGATTTTTGCCATTGAAAAACATGTTTTTCATATACCAGAAATGTTTGAAGCTACTGACTGAATGAAAGGAGCTGGCATCTCACTCTCTTTGAATCTTCTTTATCATGCTAGGATTAACAGGAAAAAGCAAAAAATTTCAGAATTGCACCTTGCAATGTGGAGATATTACTGTTTGTGCATTTACAATATTCATTGATTTTTGCCATTGAAAAACATGTTTTTCATATACCAGAAATGTTTGAAGCTACTGACTGAATGAAAGGAGCTGGCATCTCACTCTCTTTGAATCTTCTTTATCATGCTAGGATTAACAGGAAAAAGCTAAAAATTTCAGAATTGCACCGTGCAATGTGGAGATATTACTGTTTGTGCATTTACAATATTCATTGATTTTTGCCATTGAAAAACATGTTTTTCATATACCAGAAATGTTTGAAGCTACTGACTGAATGAAAGGAGCTGGCATCTCACTCTCTTTGAATCTTCTTTATCATGCTAGGATTAGCAGGAAAAAGCAAAAAATTTCAGAATTGCACCTTGCAATGTGGAGATATTACTGTTTGTGCATTTACAATATTCATTGATTTTTGCCATTGAAAAACATGTTTTTCATATACCAGAAATGTTTGAAGCTACTGACTGAATGAAAGGAGCTGGCATCTCACTCTCTTTGAATCTTCTTTATCATGCTAGGATTAACAGGAAAAAGCTAAAAATTTCAGAATTGCACCGTGCAATGTGGAGATATTACTGTTTGTGCATTTACAATATTCATTGATTTTTGCCATTGAAAAACATGTTTTTCATATACCAGAAATGTTTGAAGCTACTGACTGAATGAAAGGAGCTGGCATCTCACTCTCTTTGAATCTTCTTTATCATGCTAGGATTAGCAGGAAAAAGCAAAAAATTTCAGAATTGCACCTTGCAATGTGGAGATATTACTGTTTGTGCATTTACAATATTCATTGATTTTTGCCATTGAAAAACATGTTTTTCATATACCAGAAATGTTTGAAGCTACTGACTGAATGAAAGGAGCTGGCATCTCACTCTCTTTGAATCTTCTTTATCATGCTAGGATTAACAGGAAAAAGCAAAAAATTTCAGAATTGCACCTTGCAATGTGGAGATATTACTGTTTGTGCATTTACAATATTCATTGATTTTTGCCATTGAAAAACATGTTTTTCATATACCAGAAATGTTTGAAGCTACTGACTGAATGAAAGGAGCTGGCATCTCACTCTCTTTGAATCTTCTTTATCATGCTAGGATTAACAGGAAAAAGCTAAAAATTTCAGAATTGCACCGTGCAATGTGGAGATATTACTGTTTGTGCATTTACAATATTCATTGATTTTTGCCATTGAAAAAGATGTTTTTCATATACCAGAAATGTTTGAAGCTACTGACTGAAAGGAGCTGGCATCTCACTCTCTTTGAATCTTCTTTATCATGCTAGGATTAGCAGGAAAAAGCAAAAAATTTCAGAATTGCACCTTGCAATGTGGAGATATTACTGTTTGTGCATTTACAATATTCATTGATTTTTGCCATTGAAAAACATGTTTTTCATATACCAGAAATGTTTGAAGCTACTGACTGAATGAAAGGAGCTGGCATCTCACTCTCTTTGAATCTTCTTTATCATGCTAGGATTAACAGGAAAAAGCTAAAAATTTCAGAATTGCACCGTGCAATGTGGAGATATTACTGTTTGTGCATTTACAATATTCATTGATTTTTGCCATTGAAAAACATGTTTTTCATATACCAGAAATGTTTGAAGCTACTGACTGAATGAAAGGAGCTGGCATCTCACTCTCTTTGAATCTTCTTTATCATGCTAGGATTAGCAGGAAAAAGCAAAAAATTTCAGAATTGCACCTTGCAATGTGGAGATATTACTGTTTGTGCATTTACAATATTCATTGATTTTTGCCATTGAAAAACATGTTTTTCATATACCAGAAATGTTTGAAGCTACTGACTGAATGAAAGGAGCTGGCATCTCACTCTCTTTGAATCTTCTTTATCATGCTAGGATTAACAGGAAAAAGCTAAAAATTTCAGAATTGCACCGTGCAATGTGGAGATATTACTGTTTGTGCATTTACAATATTCATTGATTTTTGCCATTGAAAAACATGTTTTTCATATACCAGAAATGTTTGAAGCTACTGACTGAATGAAAGGAGCTGGCATCTCACTCTCTTTGAATCTTCTTTATCATGCTAGGATTAGCAGGAAAAAGCAAAAAATTTCAGAATTGCACCTTGCAATGTGGAGATATTACTGTTTGTGCATTTACAATATTCATTGATTTTTGCCATTGAAAAACATGTTTTTCATATACCAGAAATGTTTGAAGCTACTGACTGAATGAAAGGAGCTGGCATCTCACTCTCTTTGAATCTTCTTTATCATGCTAGGATTAACAGGAAAAAGCAAAAAATTTCAGAATTGCACCTTGCAATGTGGAGATATTACTGTTTGTGCATTTACAATATTCATTGATTTTTGCCATTGAAAAACATGTTTTTCATATACCAGAAATGTTTGAAGCTACTGACTGAATGAAAGGAGCTGGCATCTCACTCTCTTTGAATCTTCTTTATCATGCTAGGATTAACAGGAAAAAGCTAAAAATTTCAGAATTGCACCGTGCAATGTGGAGATATTACTGTTTGTGCATTTACAATATTCATTGATTTTTGCCATTGAAAAACATGTTTTTCATATACCAGAAATGTTTGAAGCTACTGACTGAATGAAAGGAGCTGGCATCTCACTCTCTTTGAATCTTCTTTATCATGCTAGGATTAGCAGGAAAAAGCAAAAAATTTCAGAATTGCACCTTGCAATATGGAGATATTACTGTTTGTGCATTTACAATATTCATTGATTTTTGCTATTGAAAAACATGTTTTACATATACCAGAAATGTTTGAAGATACTGACTGAATGAAAGGAGCTGGCATCTCACTCTCTTTGAATCTTTATCATGCTAGGATTAACAGGAAAAAGCAAAAAATTTCAGAATTGCACCTTGCAATGTGGAGATATTACTGTTTGTGCATTTACAACATTCATTGATTTTTGCCATTGAAAAACATGTTTTTCATATACCAGAAATGTTTGAAGCTACTGACTGAATGAAAGGAGCTGGCATCTCACTCTCTTTGAATCTTCTTTATCATGCTAGGATTAGCAGGAAAAAGCAAAAAATTTCAGAATTGCACCTTGCAATGTGGAGATATTACTGTTTGTGCATTTACAATATTCATTAATTTTTGCCATTGAAAAACATCCAGAAATGTTTGAAGCTACTGACTGAATGAAAGGAGCTGGCATCTCACTCTCTTTGAATCTTCTTTATCATGCTAGGATTAACAGGAAAAAGCTAAAAATTTCAGAATTGCACCATGCAATGTGGAGATATTACTGTTTGTGCATTTACAATATTCATTGATTTTTGCCATTGAAAAACATGTTTTTCATATACCAGAAATGTTTGAAGCTACTGACTGAATGAAAGGAGCTGGCATCTCACTCTCTTTGAATCTTCTTTATCATGCTAGGATTAGCAGGAAAAAGCAAAAAATTTCAGAATTGCACCTTGCAATGTGGAGATATTACTGTTTGTGCATTTACAATATTCATTGATTTTTGCCATTGAAAAACATGTTTTTCATATACCAGAAATGTTTGAAGCTACTGACTGAATGAAAGGAGCTGGCATCTCACTCTCTTTGAATCTTCTTTATCATGCTAGGATTAACAGGAAAAAGCAAAAAATTTCAGAATTGCACCTTGCAATGTGGAGATATTACTGTTTGTGCATTTACAATATTCATTGATTTTTGCCATTGAAAAACATGTTTTTCATATACCAGAAATGTTTGAAGCTACTGACTGAATGAAAGGAGCTGGCATCTCACTCTCTTTGAATCTTCTTTATCATGCTAGGATTAGCAGGAAAAAGCAAAAAATTTCAGAATTGCACCTTGCAATGTGGAGATATTACTGTTTGTGCATTTACAATATTCATTGATTTTTGCCATTGAAAAACATGTTTTTCATATACCAGAAATGTTTGAAGCTACTGACTGAATGAAAGGAGCTGGCATCTCACTCTCTTTGAATCTTCTTTATCATGCTAGGATTAACAGGAAAAAGCAAAAAATTTCAGAATTGCACCTTGCAATGTGGAGATTTTACTGTTTGTGCATTTACAATATTCATTGATTTTTGCCATTGAAAAACATGTTTTTCATATACCAGAAATGTTTGAAGCTACTGACTGAATGAAAGGAGCTGGCATCTCACTCTCTTTGAATCTTCTTTATCATGCTAGGATTAACAGGAAAAAGCTAAAAATTTCAGAATTGCACCGTGCAATGTGGAGATATTACTGTTTGTGCATTTACAATATTCATTGATTTTTGCCATTGAAAAACATGTTTTTCATATACCAGAAATGTTTGAAGCTACTGACTGAATGAAAGGAGCTGGCATCTCACTCTCTTTGAATCTTCTTTATCATGCTAGGATTAGCAGGAAAAAGCAAAAAATTTCAGAATTGCACCTTGCAATGTGGAGATATTACTGTTTGTGCATTTACAATATTCATTGATTTTTGCCATTGAAAAACATGTTTTTCATATACCAGAAATGTTTGAAGCTACTGACTGAATGAAAGGAGCTGGCATCTCACTCTCTTTGAATCTTCTTTATCATGCTAGGATTAACAGGAAAAAGCTAAAAATTTCAGAATTGCACCGTGCAATGTGGAGATATTACTGTTTGTGCATTTACAATATTCATTGATTTTTGCCATTGAAAAACATGTTTTTCATATACCAGAAATGTTTGAAGCTACTGACTGAATGAAAGGAGCTGGCATCTCACTCTCTTTGAATCTTCTTTATCATGCTAGGATTAGCAGGAAAAAGCAAAAAATTTCAGAATTGCACCTTGCAATGTGGAGATATTACTGTTTGTGCATTTACAATATTCATTGATTTTTGCCATTGAAAAACATGTTTTTCATATACCAGAAATGTTTGAAGCTACTGACTGAATGAAAGGAGCTGGCATCTCACTCTCTTTGAATCTTCTTTATCATGCTAGGATTAACAGGAAAAAGCAAAAAATTTCAGAATTGCACCTTGCAATGTGGAGATATTACTGTTTGTGCATTTACAATATTCATTGATTTTTGCCATTGAAAAACATGTTTTTCATATACCAGAAATGTTTGAAGCTACTGACTGAATGAAAGGAGCTGGCATCTCACTCTCTTTGAATCTTCTTTATCATGCTAGGATTAACAGGAAAAAGCTAAAAATTTCAGAATTGCACCGTGCAATGTGGAGATATTACTGTTTGTGCATTTACAATATTCATTGATTTTTGCCATTGAAAAACATGTTTTTCATATACCAGAAATGTTTGAAGCTACTGACTGAATGAAAGGAGCTGGCATCTCACTCTCTTTGAATCTTCTTTATCATGCTAGGATTAGCAGGAAAAAGCAAAAAATTTCAGAATTGCACCTTGCAATATGGAGATATTACTGTTTGTGCATTTACAATATTCATTGATTTTTGCCATTGAAAAACATGTTTTACATATACCAGAAATGTTTGAAGATACTGACTGAATGAAAGGAGCTGGCATCTCACTCTCTTTGAATCTTCTTTATCATGCTAGGATTAACAGGAAAAAGCAAAAAATTTCAGAATTGCACCTTGCAATGTGGAGATATTACTGTTTGTGCATTTACAACATTCATTGATTTTTGCCATTGAAAAACATGTTTTTCATATACCAGAAATGTTTGAAGCTACTGACTGAATGAAAGGAGCTGGCATCTCACTCTCTTTGAATCTTCTTTATCATGCTAGGATTAGCAGGAAAAAGCAAAAAATTTCAGAATTGCACCTTGCAATGTGGAGATATTACTGTTTGTGCATTTACAATATTCATTAATTTTTGCCATTGAAAAACATCCAGAAATGTTTGAAGCTACTGACTGAATGAAAGGAGCTGGCATCTCACTCTCTTTGAATCTTCTTTATCATGCTAGGATTAACAGGAAAAAGCTAAAAATTTCAGAATTGCACCGTGCAATGTGGAGATATTACTGTTTGTGCATTTACAATATTCATTGATTTTTGCCATTGAAAAACATGTTTTTCATATACCAGAAATGTTTGAAGCTACTGACTGAATGAAAGGAGCTGGCATCTCACTCTCTTTGAATCTTCTTTATCATGCTAGGATTAGCAGGAAAAAGCAAAAAATTTCAGAATTGCACCTTGCAATGTGGAGATATTACTGTTTGTGCATTTACAATATTCATTGATTTTTGCCATTGAAAAACATGTTTTTCATATACCAGAAATGTTTGAAGCTACTGACTGAATGAAAGGAGCTGGCATCTCACTCTCTTTGAATCTTCTTTATCATGCTAGGATTAACAGGAAAAAGCAAAAAATTTCAGAATTGCACCTTGCAATGTGGAGATATTACTGTTTGTGCATTTACAATATTCATTGATTTTTGCCATTGAAAAACATGTTTTTCATATACCAGAAATGTTTGAAGCTACTGACTGAATGAAAGGAGCTGGCATCTCACTCTCTTTGAATCTTCTTTATCATGCTAGGATTAGCAGGAAAAAGCAAAAAATTTCAGAATTGCACCTTGCAATGTGGAGATATTACTGTTTGTGCATTTACAATATTCATTGATTTTTGCCATTGAAAAACATGTTTTTCATATACCAGAAATGTTTGAAGCTACTGACTGAATGAAAGGAGCTGGCATCTCACTCTCTTTGAATCTTCTTTATCATGCTAGGATTAACAGGAAAAAGCTAAAAATTTCAGAATTGCACCGTGCAATGTGGAGATATTACTGTTTGTGCATTTACAATATTCATTGATTTTTGCCATTGAAAAACATGTTTTTCATATACCAGAAATGTTTGAAGCTACTGACTGAATGAAAGGAGCTGGCATCTCACTCTCTTTGAATCTTCTTTATCATGCTAGGATTAGCAGGAAAAAGCAAAAAATTTCAGAATTGCACCTTGCAATGTGGAGATATTACTGTTTGTGCATTTACAATATTCATTGATTTTTGCCATTGAAAAACATGTTTTTCATATACCAGAAATGTTTGAAGCTACTGACTGAATGAAAGGAGCTGGCATCTCACTCTCTTTGAATCTTCTTTATCATGCTAGGATTAACAGGAAAAAGCTAAAAATTTCAGAATTGCACCGTGCAATGTGGAGATATTACTGTTTGTGCATTTACAATATTCATTGATTTTTGCCATTGAAAAACATGTTTTTCATATACCAGAAATGTTTGAAGCTACTGACTGAATGAAAGGAGCTGGCATCTCACTCTCTTTGAATCTTCTTTATCATGCTAGGATTAGCAGGAAAAAGCAAAAAATTTCAGAATTGCACCTTGCAATGTGGAGATATTACTGTTTGTGCATTTACAATATTCATTGATTTTTGCCATTGAAAAACATGTTTTTCATATACCAGAAATGTTTGAAGCTACTGACTGAATGAAAGGAGCTGGCATCTCACTCTCTTTGAATCTTCTTTATCATGCTAGGATTAACAGGAAAAAGCTAAAAATTTCAGAATTGCACCGTGCAATGTGGAGATATTACTGTTTGTGCATTTACAATATTCATTGATTTTTGCCATTGAAAAACATGTTTTTCATATACCAGAAATGTTTGAAGCTACTGACTGAATGAAAGGAGCTGGCATCTCACTCTCTTTGAATCTTCTTTATCATGCTAGGATTAGCAGGAAAAAGCAAAAAATTTCAGAATTGCACCTTGCAATGTGGAGATATTACTGTTTGTGCATTTACAATATTCATTGATTTTTGCCATTGAAAAACATGTTTTTCATATACCAGAAATGTTTGAAGCTACTGACTGAATGAAAGGAGCTGGCATCTCACTCTCTTTGAATCTTCTTTATCATGCTAGGATTAACAGGAAAAAGCTAAAAATTTCAGAATTGCACCGTGCAATGTGGAGATATTACTGTTTGTGCATTTACAATATTCATTGATTTTTGCCATTGAAAAACATGTTTTTCATATACCAGAAATGTTTGAAGCTACTGACTGAATGAAAGGAGCTGGCATCTCACTCTCTTTGAATCTTCTTTATCATGCTAGGATTAGCAGGAAAAAGCAAAAAATTTCAGAATTGCACCTTGCAATGTGGAGATATTACTGTTTGTGCATTTACAATATTCATTGATTTTTGCCATTGAAAAACATGTTTTTCATATACCAGAAATGTTTGAAGCTACTGACTGAATGAAAGGAGCTGGCATCTCACTCTCTTTGAATCTTCTTTATCATGCTAGGATTAACAGGAAAAAGCTAAAAATTTCAGAATTGCACCGTGCAATGTGGAGATATTACTGTTTGTGCATTTACAATATTCATTGATTTTTGCCATTGAAAAACATGTTTTTCATATACCAGAAATGTTGGAAGCTACTGACTGAATGAAAGGAGCTGGCATGTCACTCTCTTTGAATCTTCTTTATCATGCTAGGATTAGCAGGAAAAAGCAAAAAATTTCAGAATTGCACCTTGCAATGTGGAGATATTACTGTTTGTGCATTTACAATATTCATTGATTTTTGCCATTGAAAAACATGTTTTTCATATACCAGAAATGTTTGAAGCTACTGACTGAATGAAAGGAGCTGGCATCTCACTCTCTTTGAATCTTCTTTATCATGCTAGGATTAACAGGAAAAAGCTAAAAATTTCAGAATTGCACCGTCCAATGTGGAGATATTACTGTTTGTGCATTTACAATATTCATTGATTTTTGCCATTGAAAAACATGTTTTTCATATACCAGAAATGTTTGAAGCTACTGACTGAATGAAAGGAGCTGGCATCTCACTCTCTTTGAATCTTCTTTATCATGCTAGGATTAGCAGGAAAAAGCAAAAAATTTCAGAATTGCACCTTGCAATGTGGAGATATTACTGTTTGTGCATTTACAATATTCATTGATTTTTGCCATTGAAAAACATGTTTTTCATATACCAGAAATGTTTGAAGCTACTGACTGAATGAAAGGAGCTGGCATCTCACTCTCTTTAAATCTTCTTTATCATGCTAGGATTAACAGGAAAAAGCTAAAAATTTCAGAATTGCACCGTGCAATGTGGAGATATTACTGTTTGTGCATTTACAATATTCATTGATTTTTGCCATTGAAAAACATGTTTTTCATATACCAGAAATGTTTGAAGCTACTGACTGAATGAAAGGAGCTGGCATCTCACTCTCTTTGAATCTTCTTTATCATGCTAGGATTAGCAGGAAAAAGCAAAAAATTTCAGAATTGCACCTTGCAATGTGGAGATATTACTGTTTGTGCATTTACAATATTCATTGATTTTTGCCATTGAAAAACGTTTTTCATATACCAGAAATGTTTGAAGCTACTGACTGAATGAAAGGAGCTGGCATCTCACTCTCTTTGAATCTTCTTTATCATGCTAGGATTAACAGGAAAAAGCTAAAAATTTCAGAATTGCACCGTGCAATGTGGAGATATTACTGTTTGTGCATTTACAATATTCATTGATTTTTGCCATTGAAAAACATGTTTTTCATATACCAGAAATGTTTGAAGCTACTGACTGAATGAAAGGAGCTGGCATCTCACTCTCTTTGAATCTTCTTTATCATGCTAGGATTAGCAGGAAAAAGCAAAAAATTTCAGAATTGCACCTTGCAATGTGGAGATATTACTGTTTGTGCATTTACAATATTCATTGATTTTTGCCATTGAAAAACATGTTTTTCATATACCAGAAATGTTTGAAGCTACTGACTGAATGAAAGGAGCTGGCATCTCACTCTCTTTGAATCTTCTTTATCATGCTAGGATTAACAGGAAAAAGCAAAAAATTTCAGAATTGCACCTTGCAATGTGGAGATATTACTGTTTGTGCATTTACAATATTCATTGATTTTTGCCATTGAAAAACATGTTTTTCATATACCAGAAATGTTTGAAGCTACTGACTGAATGAAAGGAGCTGGCATCTCACTCTCTTTGAATCTTCTTTATCATGCTAGGATTAGCAGGAAAAAGCAAAAAATTTCAGAATTGCACCTTGCAATGTGGAGATATTACTGTTTGTGCATTTACAATATTCATTGATTTTTGCCATTGAAAAACATGTTTTTCATATACCAGAAATGTTTGAAGATACTGACTGAATGAAAGGAGCTGGCATCTCACTCTCTTTGAATCTTCTTTATCATGCTAGGATTAACAGGAAAAAGCAAAAAATTTCAGAATTGCACCTTGCAATGTGGAGATATTACTGTTTGTGCATTTACAACATTCATTGATTTTTGCCATTGAAAAACATGTTTTTCATATACCAGAAATGTTTGAAGCTACTGACTGAATGAAAGGAGCTGGCATCTCACTCTCTTTGAATCTTCTTTATCATGCTAGGATTAGCAGGAAAAAGCAAAAAATTTCAGAATTGCACCTTGCAATGTGGAGATATTACTGTTTGTGCATTTACAATATTCATTAATTTTTGCCATTGAAAAACATCCAGAAATGTTTGAAGCTACTGACTGAATGAAAGGAGCTGGCATCTCACTCTCTTTGAATCTTCTTTATCATGCTAGGATTAACAGGAAAAAGCTAAAAATTTCAGAATTGCACCGTGCAATGTGGAGATATTACTGTTTGTGCATTTACAATATTCATTGATTTTTGCCATTGAAAAACATGTTTTTCATATACCAGAAATGTTTGAAGCTACTGACTGAATGAAAGGAGCTGGCATTTCACTCTCTTTGAATCTTCTTTATCATGCTAGGATTAGCCGGAAAAAGCAAAAAATTTCAGAATTGCACCTTGCAATGTGGAGATATTACTGTTTGTGCATTTACAATATTCATTGATTTTTGCCATTGAAAAACATGTTTTTCATATACCAGAAATGTTTGAAGCTACTGACTGAATGAAAGGAGCTGGCATCTCACTCTCTTTGAATCTTCTTTATCATGCTAGGATTAACAGGAAAAAGCAAAAAATTTCAGAATTGCACCTTGCAATGTGGAGATATTACTGTTTGTGCATTTACAATATTCATTGATTTTTGCCATTGAAAAACATGTTTTTCATATACCAGAAATGTTTGAAGCTACTGACTGAATGAAAGGAGCTGGCATCTCACTCTCTTTGAATCTTCTTTATCATGCTAGGATTAGCAGGAAAAAGCAAAAAATTTCAGAATTGCACCTTGCAATGTGGAGATATTACTGTTTGTGCATTTACAATATTCATTGATTTTTGCCATTGAAAAACATGTTTTTCATATACCAGAAATGTTTGAAGCTACTGACTGAATGAAAGGAGCTGGCATCTCACTCTCTTTGAATCTTCTTTATCATGCTAGGATTAACAGGAAAAAGCAAAAAATTTCAGAATTGCACCTTGCAATGTGGAGATTTTACTGTTTGTGCATTTACAATATTCATTGATTTTTGCCATTGAAAAACATGTTTTTCATATACCAGAAATGTTTGAAGCTACTGACTGAATGAAAGGAGCTGGCATCTCACTCTCTTTGAATCTTCTTTATCATGCTAGGATTAACAGGAAAAAGCTAAAAATTTCAGAATTGCACCGTGCAATGTGGAGATATTACTGTTTGTGCATTTACAATATTCATTGATTTTTGCCATTGAAAAACATGTTTTTCATATACCAGAAATGTTTGAAGCTACTGACTGAATGAAAGGAGCTGGCATCTCACTCTCTTTGAATCTTCTTTATCATGCTAGGATTAGCAGGAAAAAGCAAAAAATTTCAGAATTGCACCTTGCAATGTGGAGATATTACTGTTTGTGCATTTACAATATTCATTGATTTTTGCCATTGAAAAACATGTTTTTCATATACCAGAAATGTTTGAAGCTACTGACTGAATGAAAGGAGCTGGCATCTCACTCTCTTTGAATCTTCTTTATCATGCTAGGATTAACAGGAAAAAGCTAAAAATTTCAGAATTGCACCGTGCAATGTGGAGATATTACTGTTTGTGCATTTACAATATTCATTGATTTTTGCCATTGAAAAACATGTTTTTCATATACCAGAAATGTTTGAAGCTACTGACTGAATGAAAGGAGCTGGCATCTCACTCTCTTTGAATCTTCTTTATCATGCTAGGATTAGCAGGAAAAAGCAAAAAATTTCAGAATTGCACCTTGCAATGTGGAGATATTACTGTTTGTGCATTTACAATATTCATTGATTTTTGCCATTGAAAAACATGTTTTTCATATACCAGAAATGTTTGAAGCTACTGACTGAATGAAAGGAGCTGGCATCTCACTCTCTTTGAATCTTCTTTATCATGCTAGGATTAGCAGGAAAAAGCAAAAAATTTCAGAATTGCACCTTGCAATGTGGAGATATTACTGTTTGTGCATTTACAATATTCATTGATTTTTGCCATTGAAAAACATGTTTTTCATATACCAGAAATGTTTGAAGCTACTGACTGAATGAAAGGAGCTGGCATCTCACTCTCTTTGAATCTTCTTTATCATGCTAGGATTAACAGGAAAAAGCAAAAAATTTCAGAATTGCACCTTGCAATGTGGAGATATTACTGTTTGTGCATTTACAATATTCATTGATTTTTGCCATTGAAAAACATGTTTTTCATATACCAGAAATGTTTGAAGCTACTGACTGAATGAAAGGAGCTGGCATCTCACTCTCTTTGAATCTTCTTTATCATGCTAGGATTAACAGGAAAAAGCTAAAAATTTCAGAATTGCACCGTGCAATGTGGAGATATTACTGTTTGTGCATTTACAATATTCATTGATTTTTGCCATTGAAAAACATGTTTTTCATATACCAGAAATGTTTGAAGCTACTGACTGAATGAAAGGAGCTGGCATCTCACTCTCTTTGAATCTTCTTTATCATGCTAGGATTAGCAGGAAAAAGCAAAAAATTTCAGAATTGCACCTTGCAATGTGGAGATATTACTGTTTGTGCATTTACAATATTCATTGATTTTTGCCATTGAAAAACATGTTTTTCATATACCAGAAATGTTTGAAGCTACTGACTGAATGAAAGGAGCTGGCATCTCACTCTCTTTGAATCTTCTTTATCATGCTAGGATTAACAGGAAAAAGCTAAAAATTTCAGAATTGCACCGTGCAATGTGGAGATATTACTGTTTGTGCATTTACAATATTCATTGATTTTTGCCATTGAAAAACATGTTTTTCATATACCAGAAATGTTTGAAGCTACTGACTGAATGAAAGGAGCTGGCATCTCACTCTCTTTGAATCTTCTTTATCATGCTAGGATTAGCAGGAAAAAGCAAAAAATTTCAGAATTGCACCTTGCAATGTGGAGATATTACTGTTTGTGCATTTACAATATTCATTGATTTTTGCCATTGAAAAACATGTTTTTCATATACCAGAAATGTTTGAAGCTACTGACTGAATGAAAGGAGCTGGCATCTCACTCTCTTTGAATCTTCTTTATCATGCTAGGATTAACAGGAAAAAGCAAAAAATTTCAGAATTGCACCTTGCAATGTGGAGATATTACTGTTTGTGCATTTACAATATTCATTGATTTTTGCCATTGAAAAACATGTTTTTCATATACCAGAAATGTTTGAAGCTACTGACTGAATGAAAGGAGCTGGCATCTCACTCTCTTTGAATCTTCTTTATCATGCTAGGATTAACAGGAAAAAGCTAAAAATTTCAGAATTGCACCGTGCAATGTGGAGATATTACTGTTTGTGCATTTACAATATTCATTGATTTTTGCCATTGAAAAACATGTTTTTCATATACCAGAAATGTTTGAAGCTACTGACTGAATGAAAGGAGCTGGCATCTCACTCTCTTTGAATCTTCTTTATCATGCTAGGATTAGCAGGAAAAAGCAAAAAATTTCAGAATTGCACCTTGCAATGTGGAGATATTACTGTTTGTGCATTTACAATATTCATTGATTTTTGCCATTGAAAAACATGTTTTTCATATACCAGAAATGTTTGAAGCTACTGACTGAATGAAAGGAGCTGGCATCTCACTCTCTTTGAATCTTCTTTATCATGCTAGGATTAACAGGAAAAAGCTAAAAATTTCAGAATTGCACCGTGCAATGTGGAGATATTACTGTTTGTGCATTTACAATATTCATTGATTTTTGCCATTGAAAAACATGTTTTTCATATACCAGAAATGTTTGAAGCTACTGACTGAATGAAAGGAGCTGGCATCTCACTCTCTTTGAATCTTCTTTATCATGCTAGGATTAGCAGGAAAAAGCAAAAAATTTCAGAATTGCACCTTGCAATGTGGAGATATTACTGTTTGTGCATTTACAATATTCATTGATTTTTGCCATTGAAAAACATGTTTTTCATATACCAGAAATGTTTGAAGCTACTGACTGAATGAAAGGAGCTGGCATCTCACTCTCTTTGAATCTTCTTTATCATGCGAGGATTAACAGGAAAAAGCAAAAAATTTCAGAATTGCACCTTGCAATGTGGAGATATTACTGTTTGTGCATTTACAATATTCATTGATTTTTGCCATTGAAAAACATGTTTTTCATATACCAGAAATGTTTGAAGCTACTGACTGAATGAAAGGAGCTGGCATCTCACTCTCTTTGAATCTTCTTTATCATGCTAGGATTAACAGGAAAAAGCTAAAAATTTCAGAATTGCACCGTGCAATGTGGAGATATTACTGTTTGTGCATTTACAATATTCATTGATTTTTGCCATTGAAAAACATGTTTTTCATATACCAGAAATGTTGGAAGCTACTGACTGAATGAAAGGAGCTGGCATGTCACTCTCTTTGAATTTTCTTTATCATGCTAGGATTAGCAGGAAAAAGCAAAAAATTTCAGAATTGCACCTTGCAATGTGGAGATATTACTGTTTGTGCATTTACAATATTCATTGATTTTTGCCATTGAAAAACATGTTTTTCATATACCAGAAATGTTTGAAGCTACTGACTGAATGAAAGGAGCTGGCATCTCACTCTCTTTGAATCTTCTTTATCATGCTAGGATTAACAGGAAAAAGCTAAAAATTTCAGAATTGCACCGTGCAATGTGGAGATATTACTGTTTGTGCATTTACAATATTCATTGATTTTTGCCATTGAAAAACATGTTTTTCATATACCAGAAATGTTTGAAGCTACTGACTGAATGAAAGGAGCTGGCATCTCACTCTCTTTGAATCTTCTTTATCATGCTAGGATTAGCAGGAAAAAGCAAAAAATTTCAGAATTGCACCTTGCAATGTGGAGATATTACTGTTTGTGCATTTACAATATTCATTGATTTTTGCCATTGAAAAACATGTTTTTCATATACCAGAAATGTTTGAAGCTACTGACTGAATGAAAGGAGCTGGCATCTCACTCTCTTTGAATCTTCTTTATCATGCTAGGATTAACAGGAAAAAGCTAAAAAGTTCAGAATTGCACCGTGCAATGTGGAGATATTACTGTTTGTGCATTTACAATATTCATTGATTTTTGCCATTGAAAAACATGTTTTTCATATACCAGAAATGTTTGAAGCTACTGACTGAATGAAAGGAGCTGGCATCTCACTCTCTTTGAATCTTCTTTATCATGCTAGGATTAGCAGGAAAAAGCAAAAAATTTCAGAATTGCACCTTGCAATGTGGAGATATTACTGTTTGTGCATTTACAATATTCATTGATTTTTGCCATTGAAAAACGTTTTTCATATACCAGAAATGTTTGAAGCTACTGACTGAATGAAAGGAGCTGGCATCTCACTCTCTTTGAATCTTCTTTATCATGCTAGGATTAACAGGAAAAAGCTAAAAATTTCAGAATTGCACCGTGCAATGTGGAGATATTACTGTTTGTGCATTTACAATATTCATTGATTTTTGCCATTGAAAAACATGTTTTTCATATACCAGAAATGTTTGAAGCTACTGACTGAATGAAAGGAGCTGGCATCTCACTCTCTTTGAATCTTCTTTATCATGCTAGGATTAGCAGGAAAAAGCAAAAAATTTCAGAATTGCACCTTGCAATGTGGAGATATTACTGTTTGTGCATTTACAATATTCATTGATTTTTGCCATTGAAAAACATGTTTTTCATATACCAGAAATGTTTGAAGCTACTGACTGAATGAAAGGAGCTGGCATCTCACTCTCTTTGAATCTTCTTTATCATGCTAGGATTAGCAGGAAAAAGCAAAAAATTTCAGAATTGCACCTTGCAATGTGGAGATATTACTGTTTGTGCATTTACAATATTCATTGATTTTTGCCATTGAAAAACATGTTTTTCATATACCAGAAATGTTTGAAGCTACTGACTGAATGAAAGGAGCTGGCATCTCACTCTCTTTGAATCTTCTTTATCATGCTAGGATTAACAGGAAAAAGCAAAAAATTTCAGAATTGCACCTTGCAATGTGGAGATATTACTGTTTGTGCATTTACAATATTCATTGATTTTTGCCATTGAAAAACATGTTTTTCATATACCAGAAATGTTTGAAGCTACTGACTGAATGAAAGGAGCTGGCATCTCACTCTCTTTGAATCTTCTTTATCATGCTAGGATTAACAGGAAAAAGCTAAAAATTTCAGAATTGCACCGTGCAATGTGGAGATATTACTGTTTGTGCATTTACAATATTCATTGATTTTTGCCATTGAAAAACATGTTTTTCATATACCAGAAATGTTTGAAGCTACTGACTGAATGAAAGGAGCTGGCATCTCACTCTCTTTGAATCTTCTTTATCATGCTAGGATTAGCAGGAAAAAGCAAAAAATTTCAGAATTGCACCTTGCAATGTGGAGATATTACTGTTTGTGCATTTACAATATTCATTGATTTTTGCCATTGAAAAACATGTTTTTCATATACCAGAAATGTTTGAAGCTACTGACTGAATGAAAGGAGCTGGCATCTCACTCTCTTTGAAGCTTCTTTATCATGCTAGGATTAACAGGAAAAAGCTAAAAATTTCAGAATTGCACCGTGCAATGTGGAGATATTACTGTTTGTGCATTTACAATATTCATTGATTTTTGCCATTGAAAAACATGTTTTTCATATACCAGAAATGTTTGAAGCTACTGACTGAATGAAAGGAGCTGGCATCTCACTCTCTTTGAATCTTCTTTATCATGCTAGGATTAGCAGGAAAAAGCAAAAAATTTCAGAATTGCACCTTGCAATGTGGAGATATTACTGTTTGTGCATTTACAATATTCATTGATTTTTGCCATTGAAAAACATGTTTTTCATATACCAGAAATGTTTGAAGCTACTGACTGAATGAAAGGAGCTGGCATCTCACTCTCTTTGAATCTTCTTTATCATGCTAGGATTAACAGGAAAAAGCAAAAAATTTCAGAATTGCACCTTGCAATGTGGAGATATTACTGTTTGTGCATTTACAATATTCATTGATTTTTGCCATTGAAAAACATGTTTTTCATATACCAGAAATGTTTGAAGCTACTGACTGAATGAAAGGAGCTGGCATCTCACTCTCTTTGAATCTTCTTTATCATGCTAGGATTAACAGGAAAAAGCTAAAAATTTCAGAATTGCACCGTGCAATGTGGAGATATTACTGTTTGTGCATTTACAATATTCATTGATTTTTGCCATTGAAAAACATGTTTTTCATATACCAGAAATGTTTGAAGCTACTGACTGAAAGGAGCTGGCATCTCACTCTCTTTGTTTTACCATATTTTTTATTTTTTAAAAACCAATTTAACAGGGGAATAACAATCGTAGCATAAAAGTAGTGACAAAAGAATGTTCGTAGTAAAGGGAAAATTCTGAGGGAAGGGGAAGGGAAAAAGGTACAAACGGGAATGGATAAACAGGAAAGATGGGAGAAATTTGTTCGTCAAAAAATATATACGATAGTACATAAACTTGAACAATTTAAGCACACATTACTATCATTAGCAAATTAGACATATTAATGAGCTAAACATGACACACATTGAGATGTTCCAGCATTATAAGAAGGTTGCGGGAACCTAGTGGACCAAATATCCCACTTCCTAGAGAATTTAATTAAGTTATTGTTGATAAGGGCAAATCTGAGTTCAAATATTCTGTGAAGATTCATCTTATCAACTAAGTCCTCCAGAGTGGGGACATGTGACTTTCTCCAATAAAAAGCCAATGCGTTTTTACAAACTGAAAATAAATGAATCACCAGAGATCTTTCAAATGACTTGCATGATTCAAGATCCAAGGATAGTAAAGCCCTTTGAGGGGTCAATACTAATGGTTTACCTAAAAGATCATCAACCAAAGAAGAGATCTGAGCCCATAAATTACGGATTTTCGTGCAGCTCCAAAAGAGATGTAAAAGATCTCCCCTAAGGCCGCACTCCCTCCAACAAAGGGGAGAGTTGCTGGGCTTTATATGATGTAGCCTGATTGGAGTGTAATACCATCTGGTTAGAATTTTGAAGTAGGCCTCTTGTAAGGGCATAGATATATTAGAGGCTTGGGAAAAAAGAACAGCATTCTCCCATTGGTCGGATTGGAAATTGAGTTTTAGATCTTTTTCCCATCGTATCATGTAAAGGTGTTTTTGAAAAGAAAGGTCATTATTGAAACTGTTATATATGTGTCTCAGGCTCCAAAAAATTTTATGGGATGGGTTGCTTAACAGGTTCACCGAGGTTTCAGAAACGATAAGTTTGCCAGAAATGAATTCCAGAATTATGTTTTTTAAATGAGAATATAAAAAGAAATCAGAAGAGGGTAAGTTGAATCTTTTTTTAAGAGTTTGGAAAGGAATAAAAACAGAAGCTTCATACAGGTCTCCAATTTTTCTCAACCCTTTATTGTCCCATTGATCTGGAATGGAAGAGTTATATAGATCAGCAACAAAACCAATTGGGAAATTTTTGACAAGAGAAAGCTTAACCATATCAGAATCTTTCAAGGAGCTCTTTTTCTTTCTTTTAGCGATTTTTTTCCAAGCGTCAATAATCGCCTGGAAAATAGGGTGGGAAGAATCATGAGTGCACTGTTTAAAGAGATGCCTAAGTAACAAATCACGAGGAGAGGAGCCGTTATTTAAGAAAGTCTCTAGAATCATCCAAGCTGGGGGACTGTCAGAATTAAACCAATTACTGCTCTGTTTGATAAGGTTTGCCAAATAATAAGCGGAAATGTTAGGGTGGCTCAGACCTCCGTTACTTTTATTCTTGTACAATATATCTGCAGATATCCTCGCACGTTTATTATCCCAGACATAAGAATTAATCTGATTTTGGATTTTTTGAACAAAGATGTGGGAAATAGCTAAAGGAAGATTGCGGATCTCACTCTCTTTGAATCTTCTTTATCATGCTAGGATTAGCAGGAAAAAGCAAAAAATTTCAGAATTGCACCTTGCAATGTGGAGATATTACTGTTTGTGCATTTACAATATTCATTGATTTTTGCCATTGAAAAACATGTTTTTCATATACCAGAAATGTTTGAAGCTACTGACTGAATGAAAGGAGCTGGCATCTCACTCTCTTTGAATCTTCTTTATCATGCTAGGATTAACAGGAAAAAGCTAAAAATTTCAGAATTGCACCGTGCAATGTGGAGATATTACTGTTTGTGCATTTACAATATTCATTGATTTTTGCCATTGAAAAACATGTTTTTCATATACCAGAAATGTTTGAAGCTACTGACTGAATGAAAGGAGCTGGCATCTCACTCTCTTTGAATCTTCTTTATCATGCTAGGATTAGCAGGAAAAAGCAAAAAATTTCAGAATTGCACCTTGCAATGTGGAGATATTACTGTTTGTGCATTTACAATATTCATTGATTTTTGCCATTGAAAAACATGTTTTTCATATACCAGAAATGTTTGAAGCTACTGACTGAATGAAAGGAGCTGGCATCTCACTCTCTTTGAATCTTCTTTATCATGCTAGGATTAACAGGAAAAAGCTAAAAATTTCAGAATTGCACCGTGCAATGTGGAGATATTACTGTTTGTGCATTTACAATATTCATTGATTTTTGCCATTGAAAAACATGTTTTTCATATACCAGAAATGTTTGAAGCTACTGACTGAATGAAAGGAGCTGGCATCTCACTCTCTTTGAATCTTCTTTATCATGCTAGGATTAGCAGGAAAAAGCAAAAAATTTCAGAATTGCACCTTGCAATGTGGAGATATTACTGTTTGTGCATTTACAATATTCATTGATTTTTGCCATTGAAAAACATGTTTTTCATATACTGTTTGAAGCTACTGACTGAATGAAAGGAGCTGGCATCTCACTCTCTTTGAATCTTCTTTATCATGCTAGGATTAACAGGAAAAAGCTAAAAATTTCAGAATTGCACCGTGCAATGTGGAGATATTACTGTTTGTGCATTTACAATATTCATTGATTTTTGCCATTGAAAAACATGTTTTTCATATACCAGAAATGTTTGAAGCTACTGACTGAATGAAAGGAGCTGGCATCTCACTCTCTTTGAATCTTCTTTATCATGCTAGGATTAACAGGAAAAAGCAAAAAATTTCAGAATTGCACCTTGCAATGTGGAGATATTACTGTTTGTGCATTTACAATATTCATTGATTTTTGCCATTGATAAACATGTTTTTCATATACCAGAAATGTTTGAAGCTACTGACTGAATGAAAGGAGCTGGCATCTCACTCTCTTTGAATCTTCTTTATCATGCTAGGATTAACAGGAAAAAGCTAAAAATTTCAGAATTGCACCGTGCAATGTGGAGATATTACTGTTTGTGCATTTACAATATTCATTGATTTTTGCCATTGAAAAACATGTTTTTCATATACCAGAAATGTTTGAAGCTACTGACTGAATGAAAGGAGCTGGCATCTCACTCTCTTTGAATCTTCTTTATCATGCTAGGATTAGCAGGAAAAAGCAAAAAATTTCAGAATTGCACCTTGCAATGTGGAGATATTACTGTTTGTGCATTTACAATATTCATTGATTTTTGCCATTGAAAAACATGTTTTTCATATACCAGAAATGTTTGAAGCTACTGACTGAATGAAAGGAGCTGGCATCTCACTCTCTTTGAAGCTTCTTTATCATGCTAGGATTAACAGGAAAAAGCTAAAAATTTCAGAATTGCACCGTGCAATGTGGAGATATTACTGTTTGTGCATTTACAATATTCATTGATTTTTGCCATTGAAAAACATGTTTTTCATATACCAGAAATGTTTGAAGCTACTGACTGAATGAAAGGAGCTGGCATCTCACTCTCTTTGAATCTTCTTTATCATGCTAGGATTAGCAGGAAAAAGCAAAAAATTTCAGAATTGCACCTTGCAATGTGGAGATATTACTGTTTGTGCATTTACAATATTCATTGATTTTTGCCATTGAAAAACATGTTTTTCATATACCAGAAATGTTTGAAGCTACTGACTGAATGAAAGGAGCTGGCATCTCACTCTCTTTGAATCTTCTTTATCATCCTAGGATTAACAGGAAAAAGCAAAAAATTTCAGAATTGCACCTTGCAATGTGGAGATATTACTGTTTGTGCATTTACAATATTCATTGATTTTTGCCATTGAAAAACATGTTTTTCATATACCAGAAATGTTTGAAGCTACTGACTGAATGAAAGGAGCTGGCATCTCACTCTCTTTGAATCTTCTTTATCATGCTAGGATTAACAGGAAAAAGCTAAAAATTTCAGAATTGCACCGTGCAATGTGGAGATATTACTGTTTGTGCATTTACAATATTCATTGATTTTTGCCATTGAAAAACATGTTTTTCATATACCAGAAATGTTTGAAGCTACTGACTGAAAGGAGCTGGCATCTCACTCTCTTTGAATCTTCTTTATCATGCTAGGATTAGCAGGAAAAAGCAAAAAATTTCAGAATTGCACCTTGCAATGTGGAGATATTACTGTTTGTGCATTTACAATATTCATTGATTTTTGCCATTGAAAAACATGTTTTTCATATACCAGAAATGTTTGAAGCTACTGACTGAATGAAAGGAGCTGGCATCTCACTCTCTTTGAATCTTCTTTATCATGCTAGGATTAACAGGAAAAAGCTAAAAATTTCAGAATTGCACCGTGCAATGTGGAGATATTACTGTTTGTGCATTTACAATATTCATTGATTTTTGCCATTGAAAAACATGTTTTTCATATACCAGAAATGTTTGAAGCTACTGACTGAATGAAAGGAGCTGGCATCTCACTCTCTTTGAATCTTCTTTATCATGCTAGGATTAGCAGGAAAAAGCAAAAAATTTCAGAATTGCACCTTGCAATGTGGAGATATTACTGTTTGTGCATTTACAATATTCATTGATTTTTGCCATTGAAAAACATGTTTTTCATATACCAGAAATGTTTGAAGCTACTGACTGAATGAAAGGAGCTGGCATCTCACTCTCTTTGAATCTTCTTTATCATGCTAGGATTAACAGGAAAAAGCTAAAAATTTCAGAATTGCACCGTGCAATGTGGAGATATTACTGTTTGTGCATTTACAATATTCATTGATTTTTGCCATTGAAAAACATGTTTTTCATATACCAGAAATGTTTGAAGCTACTGACTGAATGAAAGGAGCTGGCATCTCACTCTCTTTGAATCTCTTTATCATGCTAGGATTAGCAGGAAAAAGCAAAAAATTTCAGAATTGCACCTTGCAATGTGGAGATATTACTGTTTGTGCATTTACAATATTCATTGATTTTTGCCATTGAAAAACATGTTTTTCATATACCAGAAATGTTTGAAGCTACTGACTGAATGAAAGGAGCTTGCATCTCACTCTCTTTGAATCTTCTTTATCATGCTAGGATTAACAGGAAAAAGCAAAAAATTTCAGAATTGCACCTTGCAATGTGGAGATATTACTGTTTGTGCATTTACAATATTCATTGATTTTTGCCATTGAAAAACATGTTTTTCATATACCAGAAATGTTTGAAGCTACTGACTGAATGAAAGGAGCTGGCATCTCACTCTCTTTGAATCTTCTTTATCATGCTAGGATTAACAGGAAAAAGCTAAAAATTTCAGAATTGCACCGTGCAATGTGGAGATATTACTGTTTGTGCATTTACAATATTCATTGATTTTTGCCATTGAAAAACATGTTTTTCATATACCAGAAATGTTTGAAGCTACTGACTGAATGAAAGGAGCTGGCATCTCACTCTCTTTGAATCTTCTTTATCATGCTAGGATTAGCAGGAAAAAGCAAAAAATTTCAGAATTGCACCTTGCAATGTGGAGATATTACTGTTTGTGCATTTACAATATTCATTGATTTTTGCCATTGAAAAACATGTTTTTCATATACCAGAAATGTTTGAAGATACTGACTGAATGAAAGGAGCTGGCATCTCACTCTCTTTGAATCTTCTTTATCATGCTAGGATTAACAGGAAAAAGCAAAAAATTTCAGAATTGCACCTTGCAATGTGGAGATATTACTGTTTGTGCATTTACAATATTCATTGATTTTTGCCATTGAAAAACATGTTTTTCATATACCAGAAATGTTTGAAGCTACTGACTGAATGAAAGGAGCTGGCATCTCACTCTCTTTGAATCTTCTTTATCATGCTAGGATTAACAGGAAAAAGCAAAAAAATTTCAGAATTGCACCTTGCAATGTGGAGATTTTACTGTTTGTGCATTTACAATATTCATTGATTTTTGCCATTGAAAAACATGTTTTTCATATACCAGAAATGTTTGAAGCTACTGACTGAATGAAAGGAGCTGGCATCTCACTCTCTTTGAATCTTCTTTATCATGCTAGGATTAACAGGAAAAAGCTAAAAAATTTCAGAATTGCACCGTGCAATGTGGAGATATTACTGTTTGTGCATTTACAATATTCATTGATTTTTGCCATTGAAAAACATGTTTTTCATATACCAGAAATGTTTGAAGCTACTGACTGAATGAAAGGAGCTGGCATCTCACTCTCTTTGAATCTTCTTTATCATGCTAGGATTAGCAGGAAAAAGCAAAAAATTTCAGAATTGCACCTTGCAATGTGGAGATATTACTGTTTGTGCATTTACAATATTCATTGATTTTTGCCATTGAAAAACATGTTTTTCATATACCAGAAATGTTTGAAGCTACTGACTGAATGAAAGGAGCTGGCATCTCACTCTCTTTGAATCTTCTTTATCATGCTAGGATTAACAGGAAAAAGCTAAAAATTTCAGAATTGCACCGTGCAATGTGGAGATATTACTGTTTGTGCATTTACAATATTCATTGATTTTTGCCATTGAAAAACATGTTTTTCATATACCAGAAATGTTTGAAGCTACTGACTGAATGAAAGGAGCTGGCATCTCACTCTCTTTGAATCTTCTTTATCATGCTAGGATTAGCAGGAAAAAGCAAAAAATTTCAGAATTGCACCTTGCAATGTGGAGATATTACTGTTTGTGCATTTACAATATTCATTGATTTTTGCCATTGAAAAACATGTTTTTCATATACCAGAAATGTTTGAAGCTACTGACTGAATGAAAGGAGCTGGCATCTCACTCTCTTTGAATCTTCTTTATCATGCTAGGATTAGCAGGAAAAAGCAAAAAATTTCAGAATTGCACCTTGCAATGTGGAGATATTACTGTTTGTGCATTTACAATATTCATTGATTTTTGCCAATGAAAAACATGTTTTTCATATACCAGAAATGTTTGAAGCTACTGACTGAATGAAAGGAGCTGGCATCTCACTCTCTTTGAATCTTCTTTATCATGCTAGGATTAACAGGAAAAAGCAAAAATTTCAGAATTGCACCTTGCAATGTGGAGATATTACTGTTTGTGCATTTACAATATTCATTGATTTTTGCCATTGAAAAACATGTTTTTCATATACCAGAAATGTTTGAAGCTACTGACTGAATGAAAGGAGCTGGCATCTCACTCTCTTTGAATCTTCTTTATCATGCTAGGATTAACAGGAAAAAGCTAAAAATTTCAGAATTGCACCGTGCAATGTGGAGATATTACTGTTTGTGCATTTACAATATTCATTGATTTTTGCCATTGAAAAACATGTTTTTCATATACCAGAAATGTTTGAAGCTACTGACTGAATGAAAGGAGCTGGCATCTCACTCTTTGAATCTTCTTTATCATGCTAGGATTAGCAGGAAAAAGCAAAAAATTTCAGAATTGCACCTTGCAATGTGGAGATATTACTGTTTGTGCATTTACAATATTCATTGATTTTTGCCATTGAAAAACATGTTTTTCATATACCAGAAATGTTTGAAGCTACTGACTGAATGAAAGGAGCTGGCATCTCACTCTCTTTGAATCTTCTTTATCATGCTAGGATTAACAGGAAAAAGCTAAAAATTTCAGAATTGCACCGTGCAATGTGGAGATATTACTGTTTGTGCATTTACAATATTCATTGATTTTTGCCATTGAAAAACATGTTTTTCATATACCAGAAATGTTTGAAGCTACTGACTGAATGAAAGGAGCTGGCATCTCACTCTCTTTGAATCTTCTTTATCATGCTAGGATTAGCAGGAAAAAGCAAAAAATTTCAGAATTGCACCTTGCAATGTGGAGATATTACTGTTTGTGCATTTACAATATTCATTGATTTTTGCCATTGAAAAACATGTTTTTCATATACCAGAAATGTTGAAGCTACTGACTGAATGAAAGGAGCTGGCATCTCACTCTCTTTGAATCTTCTTTATCATGCTAGGATTAACAGGAAAAAGCAAAAAATTTCAGAATTGCACCTTGCAATGTGGAGATATTACTGTTTGTGCATTTACAATATTCATTGATTTTTGCCATTGAAAAACATGTTTTTCATATACCAGAAATGTTTGAAGCTACTGACTGAATGAAAGGAGCTGGCATCTCACTCTCTTTGAATCTTCTTTATCATGCTAGGATTAACAGGAAAAAGCTAAAAATTTCAGAATTGCACCGTGCAATGTGGAGATATTACTGTTTGTGCATTTACAATATTCATTGATTTTTGCCATTGAAAAACATGTTTTTCATATACCAGAAATGTTTGAAGCTACTGACTGAATGAAAGGAGCTGGCATCTCACTCTCTTTGAATCTTCTTTATCATGCTAGGATTAGCAGGAAAAAGCAAAAAATTTCAGAATTGCACCTTGCAATGTGGAGATATTACTGTTTGTGCATTTACAATATTCATTGATTTTTGCCATTGAAAAACATGTTTTTCATATACCAGAAATGTTTGAAGCTACTGACTGAATGAAAGGAGCTGGCATCTCACTCTCTTTGAATCTTCTTTATCATGCTAGGATTAACAGGAAAAAGCAAAAAATTTCAGAATTGCACCTTGCAATGTGGAGATATTACTGTTTGTGCATTTACAATATTCATTGATTTTTGCCATTGAAAAACATGTTTTTCATATACCAGAAATGTTTGAAGCTACTGACTGAATGAAAGGAGCTGGCATCTCACTCTCTTTGAATCTTCTTTATCATGCTAGGATTAACAGGAAAAAGCTAAAAATTTCAGAATTGCACCGTGCAATGTGGAGATATTACTGTTTGTGCATTTACAATATTCATTGATTTTTGCCATTGAAAAACATGTTTTTCATATACCAGAAATGTTTGAAGCTACTGACTGAATGAAAGGAGCTGGCATCTCACTCTCTTTGAATCTTCTTTATCATGCTAGGATTAGCAGGAAAAAGCAAAAAATTTCAGAATTGCACCTTGCAATGTGGAGATATTACTGTTTGTGCATTTACAATATTCATTGATTTTTGCCATTGAAAAACATGTTTTTCATATACCAGAAATGTTTGAAGCTACTGACTGAATGAAAGGAGCTGGCATCTCACTCTCTTTGAATCTTCTTTATCATGCTAGGATTAGCAGGAAAAAGCAAAAAATTTCAGAATTGCACCTTGCAATGTGGAGATATTACTGTTTGTGCATTTACAATATTCATTGATTTTTGCCATTGAAAAACATGTTTTTCATATACCAGAAATGTTTGAAGCTACTGACTGAATGAAAGGAGCTGGCATCTCACTCTCTTTGAATCTTCTTTATCATGCTAGGATTAACAGGAAAAAGCAAAAAATTTCAGAATTGCACCTTGCAATGTGGAGATATTACTGTTTGTGCATTTACAACATTCATTGATTTTTGCCATTGAAAAACATGTTTTTCATATACCAGAAATGTTTGAAGCTACTGACTGAATGAAAGGAGCTGGCATCTCACTCTCTTTGAATCTTCTTTATCATGCTAGGATTAGCAGGAAAAAGCAAAAAATTTCAGAATTGCACCTTGCAATGTGGAGATATTACTGTTTGTGCATTTACAATATTCATTAATTTTTGCCATTGAAAACACATCCAGAAATGTTTGAAGCTACTGACTGAATGAAAGGAGCTGGCATCTCACTCTCTTTGAATCTTCTTTATCATGCTAGGATTAACAGGAAAAAGCTAAAAATTTCAGAATTGCACCGTGCAATGTGGAGATATTACTGTTTGTGCATTTACAATATTCATTGATTTTTGCCATTGAAAAACATGTTTTTCATATACCAGAAATGTTTGAAGCTACTGACTGAATGAAAGGAGCTGGCATCTCACTCTCTTTGAATCTTCTTTATCATGCTAGGATTAGCAGGAAAAAGCAAAAAATTTCAGAATTGCACCTTGCAATGTGGAGATATTACTGTTTGTGCATTTACAATATTCATTGATTTTTGCCATTGAAAAACATGTTTTTCATATACCAGAAATGTTTGAAGCTACTGACTGAATGAAAGGAGCTGGCATCTCACTCTCTTTGAATCTTCTTTATCATGCTAGGATTAACAGGAAAAAGCAAAAAATTTCAGAATTGCACCTTGCAATGTGGAGATATTACTGTTTGTGCATTTACAATATTCATTGATTTTTGCCATTGAAAAACATGTTTTTCATATACCAGAAATGTTTGAAGCTACTGACTGAATGAAAGGAGCTGGCATCTCACTCTCTTTGAATCTTCTTTATCATGCTAGGATTAGCAGGAAAAAGCAAAAAATTTCAGAATTGCACCTTGCAATGTGGAGATATTACTGTTTGTGCATTTACAATATTCATTAATTTTTGCCATTGAAAAACATGTTTTTCATATACCAGAAATGTTTGAAGCTACTGACTGAATGAAAGGAGCTGGCATCTCACTCTCTTTGAATCTTCTTTATCATGCTAGGATTAGCAGGAAAAAGCAAAAAATTTCAGAATTGCACCTTGCAATGTGGAGATATTACTGTTTGTGCATTTACAATATTCATTGATTTTTGCCATTGAAAAACATGTTTTTCATATACCAGAAATGTTTGAAGCTACTGACTGAATGAAAGGAGCTGGCATCTCACTCTCTTTGAATCTTCTTTATCATGCTAGGATTAACATGAAAAAGCTAAAAATTTCAGAATTGCACCGTGCAATGTGGAGATATTACTGTTTGTGCATTTACAATATTCATTGATTTTTGCCATTGAAAAACATGTTTTTCATATACCAGAAATGTTTGAAGCTACTGACTGAATGAAAGGAGCTGGCATCTCACTCTCTTTGAATCTTCTTTATCATGCTAGGATTAGCAGGAAAAAGCAAAAAATTTCAGAATTGCACCTTGCAATGTGGAGATATTACTGTTTGTGCATTTACAATATTCATTGATTTTTGCCATTGAAAACATGTTTTTCATATACCAGAAATGTTTGAAGCTACTGACTGAATGAAAGGAGCTGGCATCTCACTCTCTTTGAATCTTCTTTATCATGCTAGGATTAACAGGAAAAAGCTAAAAATTTCAGAATTGCACCGTGCAATGTGGAGATATTACTGTTTGTGCATTTACAATATTCATTGATTTTTGCCATTGAAAAACATGTTTTTCATATACCAGAAATGTTTGAAGCTACTGACTGAATGAAAGGAGCTGGCATCTCACTCTCTTTGAATCTTCTTTATCATGCTAGGATTAGCAGGAAAAAGCAAAAAATTTCAGAATTGCACCTTGCAATGTGGAGATATTACTGTTTGTGCATTTACAATATTCATTGATTTTTGCCATTGAAAAACATGTTTTTCATATACCAGAAATGTTTGAAGCTACTGACTGAATGAAAGGAGCTGGCATCTCACTCTCTTTGAATCTTCTTTATCATGCTAGGATTAACAGGAAAAAGCAAAAAATTTCAGAATTGCACCTTGCAATGTGGAGATATTACTGTTTGTGCATTTACAATATTCATTGATTTTTGCCATTGAAAAACATGTTTTTCATATACCAGAAATGTTTGAAGCTACTGACTGAATGAAAGGAGCTGGCATCTCACTCTCTTTGAATCTTCTTTATCATGCTAGGATTAACAGGAAAAAGCTAAAAATTTCAGAATTGCACCGTGCAATGTGGAGATATTACTGTTTGTGCATTTACAATATTCATTGATTTTTGCCATTGAAAAACATGTTTTTCATATACCAGAAATGTTTGAAGCTACTGACTGAATGAAAGGAGCTGGCATCTCACTCTCTTTGAATCTTCTTTATCATGCTAGGATTAGCAGGAAAAAGCAAAAAATTTCAGAATTGCACCTTGCAATGTGGAGATATTACTGTTTGTGCATTTACAATATTCATTGATTTTTGCCATTGAAAAACATGTTTTTCATATACCAGAAATGTTTGAAGCTACTGACTGAATGAAAGGAGCTGGCATCTCACTCTCTTTGAATCTTCTTTATCATGCTAGGATTAACAGGAAAAAGCTAAAAATTTCAGAATTGCACCGTGCAGTGTGGAGATATTACTGTTTGTGCATTTACAATATTCATTGATTTTTGCCATTGAAAAACATGTTTTTCATATACCAGAAATGTTTGAAGCTACTGACTGAATGAAAGGAGCTGGCATCTCACTCTCTTTGAATCTTCTTTATCATGCTAGGATTAGCAGGAAAAAGCAAAAAATTTCAGAATTGCACCTTGCAATGTGGAGATATTACTGTTTGTGCATTTACAATATTCATTGATTTTTGCCATTGAAAACATGTTTTTCATATACCAGAAATGTTTGAAGCTACTGACTGAATGAAAGGAGCTGGCATCTCACTCTCTTTGAATCTTCTTTATCATGCTAGGATTAGCAGGAAAAAGCAAAAAATTTCAGAATTGCACCTTGCAATGTGGAGATAATTACTGTTTGTGCATTTACAATATTCATTGATTTTTGCCATTGAAAAACATGTTTTTCATATACCAGAAATGTTTGAAGCTACTGACTGAATGAAAGGAGCTGGCATCTCACTCTCTTTGAATCTTCTTTATCATGCTAGGATTAACAGGAAAAAGCAAAAAATTTCAGAATTGCACCTTGCAATGTGGAGATATTACTGTTTGTGCATTTACAATATTCATTGATTTTTGCCATTGAAAAACATGTTTTTCATATACCAGAAATGTTTGAAGCTACTGACTGAATGAAAGGAGCTGGCATCTCACTCTCTTTGAATCTTCTTTATCATGCTAGGATTAACAGGAAAAAGCTAAAAATTTCAGAATTGCACCGTGCAATGTGGAGATATTACTGTTTGTGCATTTACAATATTCATTGATTTTTGCCATTGAAAAACATGTTTTTCATATACCAGAAATGTTTGAAGCTACTGACTGAATGAAAGGAGCTGGCATCTCACTCTCTTTGAATCTTCTTTATCATGCTAGGATTAGCAGGAAAAAGCAAAAAATTTCAGAATTGCACCTTGCAATGTGGAGATATTACTGTTTGTGCATTTACAATATTCATTGATTTTTGCCATTGAAAAAACATGTTTTTCATATACCAGAAATGTTTGAAGCTACTGACTGAATGAAAGGAGCTGGCATCTCACTCTCTTTGAATCTTCTTTATCATGCTAGGATTAACAGGAAAAAGCTAAAAATTTCAGAATTGCACCGTGCAGTGTGGAGATATTACTGTTTGTGCATTTACAATATTCATTGATTTTTGCCATTGAAAAACATGTTTTTCATATACCAGAAATGTTTGAAGCTACTGACTGAATGAAAGGAGCTGGCATCTCACTCTCTTTGAATCTTCTTTATCATGCTAGGATTAGCAGGAAAAAGCAAAAAATTTCAGAATTGCACCTTGCAATGTGGAGATATTACTGTTTGTGCATTTACAATATTCATTGATTTTTGCCATTGAAAAACATGTTTTTCATATACCAGAAATGTTTGAAGCTACTGACTGAATGAAAGGAGCTGGCATCTCACTCTCTTTGAATCTTCTTTATCATGCTAGGATTAGCAGGAAAAAGCAAAAAATTTCAGAATTGCACCTTGCAATGTGGAGATATTACTGTTTGTGCATTTACAATATTCATTGATTTTTGCCATTGAAAAACATGTTTTTCATATACCAGAAATGTTTGAAGCTACTGACTGAATGAAAGGAGCTGGCATCTCACTCTCTTTGAATCTTCTTTATCATGCTAGGATTAACAGGAAAAAGCTAAAAATTTCAGAATTGCACCGTGCAGTGTGGAGATATTACTGTTTGTGCATTTACAATATTCATTGATTTTTGCCATTGAAAAACATGTTTTTCATATACCAGAAATGTTTGAAGCTACTGACTGAATGAAAGGAGCTGGCATCTCACTCTCTTTGAATCTTCTTTATCATGCTAGGATTAGCAGGAAAAAGCAAAAATTTCAGAATTGCACCTTGCAATGTGGAGATATTACTGTTTGTGCATTTACAATATTCATTGATTTTTGCCATTGAAAAACATGTTTTTCATATACCAGAAATGTTTGAAGCTACTGACTGAATGAAAGGAGCTGGCATCTCACTCTCTTTGAATCTTCTTTATCATGCTAGGATTAACAGGAAAAAGCAAAAAATTTCAGAATTGCACCTTGCAATGTGGAGATATTACTGTTTGTGCATTTACAACATTCATTGATTTTTGCCATTGAAAACATGTTTTTCATATACCAGAAATGTTTGAAGCTACTGACTGAATGAAAGGAGCTGGCATCTCACTCTCTTTGAATCTTCTTTATCATGCTAGGATTAGCAGGAAAAAGCAAAAAATTTCAGAATTGCACCTTGCAATGTGGAGATATTACTGTTTGTGCATTTACAATATTCATTGATTTTTGCCATTGAAAAACATGTTTTTCATATACCAGAAATGTTTGAAGCTACTGACTGAATGAAAGGAGCTGGCATCTCACTCTCTTTGAATCTTCTTTATCATGCTAGGATTAACAGGAAAAAGCTAAAAATTTCAGAATTGCACCGTGCAATGTGGAGATATTACTGTTTGTGCATTTACAATATTCATTGATTTTTGCCATTGAAAAACATGTTTTTCATATACCAGAAATGTTTGAAGCTACTGACTGAATGAAAGGAGCTGGCATCTCACTCTCTTTGAATCTTCTTTATCATGCTAGGATTAGCAGGAAAAAGCAAAAAATTTCAGAATTGCACCTTGCAATGTGGAGATATTACTGTTTGTGCATTTACAATATTCATTGATTTTTGCCATTGAAAAACATGTTTTTCATATACCAGAAATGTTTGAAGCTACTGACTGAATGAAAGGAGCTGGCATCTTCACTCTCTTTGAATCTTCTTTATCATGCTAGGATTAACAGGAAAAAGCTAAAAATTTCAGAATTGCACCGTGCAATGTGGAGATATTACTGTTTGTGCATTTACAATATTCATTGATTTTTGCCATTGAAAAACATGTTTTTCATATACCAGAAATGTTTGAAGCTACTGACTGAATGAAAGGAGCTGGCATCTCACTCTCTTTGAATCTTCTTTATCATGCTAGGATTAGCAGGAAAAAGCAAAAAATTTCAGAATTGCACCTTGCAATGTGGAGATATTACTGTTTGTGCATTTACAATATTCATTGATTTTTGCCATTGAAAAACATGTTTTTCATATACCAGAAATGTTTGAAGCTACTGACTGAATGAAAGGAGCTGGCATCTCACTCTCTTTGAATCTTCTTTATCATGCTAGGATTAGCAGGAAAAAAGCAAAAAATTTCAGAATTGCACCTTGCAATGTGGAGATATTACTGTTTGTGCATTTACAATATTCATTGATTTTTGCCATTGAAAAACATGTTTTTCATATACCAGAAATGTTTGAAGCTACTGACTGAATGAAAGGAGCTGGCATCTCACTCTCTTTGAATCTTCTTTATCATGCTAGGATTAACAGGAAAAAGCAAAAAATTTCAGAATTGCACCTTGCAATGTGGAGATATTACTGTTTGTGCATTTACAATATTCATTGATTTTTGCCATTGAAAAACATGTTTTTCATATACCAGAAATGTTTGAAGCTACTGACTGAATGAAAGGAGCTGGCATCTCACTCTCTTTGAATCTTCTTTATCATGCTAGGATTAACAGGAAAAAGCAAAAAATTTCAGAATTGCACCTTGCAATGTGGAGATATTACTGTTTGTGCATTTACAATATTCATTGATTTTTGCCATTGAAAACATGTTTTTCATATACCAGAAATGTTTTGAAGCTACTGACTGAATGAAAGGAGCTGGCATCTCACTCTCTTTGAATCTTCTTTATCATGCTAGGATTAACAGGAAAAAGCTAAAAATTTCAGAATTGCACCGTGCAATGTGGAGATATTACTGTTTGTGCATTTACAATATTCATTGATTTTTGCCATTGAAAACATGTTTTTCATATACCAGAAATGTTTGAAGCTACTGACTGAATGAAAGGAGCTGGCATCTCACTCTCTTTGAATCTTCTTTATCATGCTAGGATTAGCAGGAAAAAGCAAAAAATTTCAGAATTGCACCTTGCAATGTGGAGATATTACTGTTTGTGCATTTACAATATTCATTGATTTTTGCCATTGAAAAACATGTTTTTCATATACCAGAAATGTTTGAAGCTACTGACTGAATGAAAGGAGCTGGCATCTCACTCTCTTTGAATCTTCTTTATCATGCTAGGATTAACAGGAAAAAGCTAAAAATTTCAGAATTGCACCGTGCAGTGTGGAGATATTACTGTTTGTGCATTTACAATATTCATTGATTTTTGCCATTGAAAAACATGTTTTTCATATACCAGAAATGTTTGAAGCTACTGACTGAATGAAAGGAGCTGGCATCTCACTCTCTTTGAATCTTCTTTATCATGCTAGGATTAGCAGGAAAAAGCAAAAAATTTCAGAATTGCACCTTGCAATGTGGAGATATTACTGTTGTGCATTTACAATATTCATTGATTTTTGCCATTGAAAAACATGTTTTTCATATACCAGAAATGTTTGAAGCTACTGACTGAATGAAAGGAGCTGGCATCTCACTCTCTTTGAATCTTCTTTATCATGCTAGGATTAGCAGGAAAAAGCAAAAAATTTCAGAATTGCACCTTGCAATGTGGAGATATTACTGTTTGTGCATTTACAATATTCATTGATTTTTGCCATTGAAAAACATGTTTTTCATATACCAGAAATGTTTGAAGCTACTGACTGAATGAAAGGAGCTGGCATCTCACTCTCTTTGAATCTTCTTTATCATGCTAGGATTAACAGGAAAAAGCTAAAAATTTCAGAATTGCACCGTGCAGTGTGGAGATATTACTGTTTGTGCATTTACAATATTCATTGATTTTTGCCATTGAAAAACATGTTTTTCATATACCAGAAATGTTTGAAGCTACTGACTGAATGAAAGGAGCTGGCATCTCACTCTCTTTGAATCTTCTTTATCATGCTAGGATTAGCAGGAAAAAGCAAAAAATTTCAGAATTGCACCTTGCAATGTGGAGATATTACTGTTTGTGCATTTACAATATTCATTGATTTTTGCCATTGAAAAACATGTTTTTCATATACCAGAAATGTTTGAAGCTACTGACTGAATGAAAGGAGCTGGCATCTCACTCTCTTTGAATCTTCTTTATCATGCTAGGATTAACAGGAAAAAGCAAAAAATTTCAGAATTGCACCTTGCAATGTGGAGATATTACTGTTTGTGCATTTACAACATTCATTGATTTTTGCCATTGAAAAACATGTTTTTCATATACCAGAAATGTTTGAAGCTACTGACTGAATGAAAGGAGCTGGCATCTCACTCTCTTTGAATCTTCTTTATCATGCTAGGATTAGCAGGAAAAAGCAAAAAATTTCAGAATTGCACCTTGCAATGTGGAGATATTACTGTTTGTGCATTTACAATATTCATTGATTTTTGCCATTGAAAAACATGTTTTTCATATACCAGAAATGTTTGAAGCTATTGACTGAATGAAAGGAGCTGGCATCTCACTCTCTTTGA
>NW_027368512.1:0-49189 GCF_046119375.1 Phyllobates terribilis | reverse complement strand
CAAGGTTGTCGAACAATGTGATTGCGAAAGTGCTTGATAGATAGATTTCAGCTCATCATAAATGAAATATATATCCGGGCCTAGGATTTAGAAGCATGTACATGGTTGTAGTAAAAGGTTGTACCTTGATATTCCTTAATATTCATGGATGGGAGGATAACAATGTAAGTGATGTCGTGTGTTGATAGCCTATTCATGAACTCATTGCACAGTGTGCCCCACAACGCTACACGAATCCACGTTCCCCTTATAGAAATGACGATTATATTTACATTATGGAATAGGGTTGAAAGTTAGAAAGAGAAAAAGTCCAGATCAATACTTTTCATTGATGAGATGGAACTCTATGAACTCAGAGCCAGTAAGCACTGTTCTAACATGACCGACTTCAATAACATAAACCATCACATCTACACATAAGAAAACTAGACGAGGCAAATGTAAACATTACCAACAATAATAACAAAAAAGAATGGTAATGCACTCACGTACCAATCAAGCAGGTAGAATCATTTAGCTATATCTCGTCGAGGGTAGTGAGTTGAAGGGAATCTCACAAATGCATCACACGAGAAGTCGAGCTTCTTGACTATACTATAACCCTCCAGCTCGATAATACAAGCATCGATGTGTCGTATTCGGTCTTTCTCTTTATTAGGGACAATTGAAAAATCCTTTGAGGTTATAGATATTTCTCTATTTAAGTTTGGAAGCAAAACAATGTGATATGTTGCTCCTGGCCGAACACTGACATGTCCCTGCCATGGTTAGGAAAAAATAATCACATATGATGGTAAGAAGTGATTGTATTACATCTGAAATTATAAATAAATTTGTAAGAAGTTAAGCACTTCAATCTGGTAAGAAATTATACTATGATGAGTTGTGTGGATAGCTCAAACGGTTTTATGGTCTCCATGACGAGACGTTACCGTGACGTAAATTCACCAATTGAAACAATAGGCGTTACTCCAACGGTGCGTACCAAATGCTCAGTTTTCAACGGTGCGTACGTAAATTCACCAATTTGTAAGAAGGAACCACATTAAATGCAATAATAGTAGTGATAGTGAGGATGTGAAGAAATCTCGACTGTTACACGGAAAGAGAAGGGAAAATGGATGGGAATTTCAATTGAAAGCATTGCCTGGGAATTCAAAGGATTGCCGACTAGGTTAAAGCTATGAAGAGATGACAAGGGTGTTTTAGAAATAGCCAAATAAGAGTGAGAGCATTAAAGGGTTTAAGAGGATTTTTTTGGTTCATCTAGTCATAATAAATGCATTAAAGGTCCGTGCTTCCCACGGACTTTATATATGTCAATATTTTAGCTTATGTAATGGGTTTAATTTATCTTTCACATATGTGTATCAACTTTATAATTCTAATTTATTTCATCCAATATTAAATAGGTCTAATATTAATACTATAAATATATTCATGGAGGTCTAATTCTAATTTATTTTATACAATTTCAAATAGGTATAATTATAATATTATAATCATCTATTTATTGTATACACGAACATCTATTTATATTATATAATACACTCTCATATCAGATGATTAAGTGATATATATCTTGTATGATATAATTGCGAATAATTAGACGTTCCAAATATTTGAGACTCAAATATTTCGATGATTGAATTATCCATTGAGCCTATTCTTTTATTGGGCTTAGGTGGATGGCGCAAATAAGAATCTATTAATTTTGATTTTGATTATTAGTCTTTTTTTAGATTGAGTATTAGATGTGGGCCTTTTACATAATTAGGGTATAATTAATGTGTATTAGGATCATATTTAGTGTTTTTTGCATCCCCTAAGATTATAGTATATTAGATTAGATTAGGTTTTCAATGCTCGTTCTTCGCACACTCTTTTATTTATTTGTGTAATCATATAAGCATTAGACAAAGTTCATATATATCGTGATTTCCTAAAGGTACATAAGTTTGCTTTTTAAAAAACTAAACCTTTAAATATGTTATTAACCCATCTTAACATTGCAAGTATTATTGTTCGGGATTCCAGATCTTATATTCATTATACATAAGTAAACTTCCCTTAAATCTGTTGATCGATAATATACATGTAGTGTTTTTTAGTTATAATATTTTAGAAAGACATTATATAATATTTTTCATGTCTCTATTCCATGTATGTAGTCTTATGAGTTCTAGTGATTTATAAATTATACCAAAATACTCTTTAATCATAAGTTTTACTCAAGATTTTCTAAATATTAGATTAATATATTTTTATATATTATTTGCCTTATATATTTAACTTAATCTGGCAGTATTTTCTAATTCTTGTGTACATGCATTATGACATGATCTTACATTTTACTTAAGCCTCGTGTGTTTTCTCTTTCTATAATAGGCATTTTATTATATTGGATCATTCACAACCTAACCGAATATTTGAATTATTAGGTATTTTGCACACAACAAAGAAAGAATATAAATCTATCTTTACTTATATCAAAATAAATTGTATCACAATAAAATTGTATATAAATGATACAGAAATATTTTTCTTTAAAATAGAATAAAATAGTATATTTATTTCTTCTATTGCAAATGATACTCAAGTTCTTTCGGGATGGTGCATCCTCCTCGCTACTTGCTTTCTTCTCACATTTTTTTGAAAAAATTAAGAAATAAATTACAATGTAGTAGTTTCTTTGAAAGAACTTATTTCTTTTACTGTTATTTCTTCTACGATAGATGCTTCCTCTAGGCATGCGAGTTTCATAGAAGACGAGATCGGGTGCTTAAAATTAATAAATCAACATGTTAGCTTTGTAAATAGTAAATAAATATGAAAGAGTCATTTGGGTGAAGAAATGATGAAGTCTCATACACCTTTTTATGTGATTTAAAGACTATTAATTTGTAAAACAAATATTGATCAATCAATTATTAAGAAAACAACTTTCTAAATATTCATACATGACATGCAACTTTCTACGTATTCATACATCTATTTTATAATCACATTTTCTAATATATAAGTATCATGCACATATCAAAAATAATAAATGTCCTTCATATACCCTATTAAATATTCTCTAATTAATCTTAAAAGATAAAAAGAAAACTCAAGTAGTTCTCATTAGTTTAACTCTCAGAAAATAAATGACTCAATAATTCTGAGTAATTGTCTTTAGCTAAAAAAGATATCAATTATTATTGCAATCTAATGGTTTAACTTATTATAACAACTTGAACGAAATTGACATGTTATCCAATTAAAAGATAAAATTGATATATATTTTTTGCCAAAGGTAAATAATTTCATTAAGGCAAAAAGTATTACACACTAGTTCATGTGCACCCTCCTAACCATAGCTTTACCACGTCTCCCTGTAGTCCGCAACTTACAAACCATGCGAAACTTACAAACATCTATAATGTCTCTAATCACATCATCCACGTGCACTACCTTATTGTTAAAGATGATATCATTCCTAAGTCTCCAAATATGATATATACAACCCATAATAGACGACCCAAGTAGATATTATTGCGACGTTGGCCGCTGTCTTCAAACCAACGCCACCAATCCCGCAGACTACCTCTAACGGTTGAGACGCCCTGCCATAGCATCACCCCGCAATAATGTCTCGCACAACTCTACAATCTGTCCAGAAATGTAAGGATGTCTCAACCGCCGAGGAGCACAAAACGCAGCTCTCGTCCTGTACTAATCCCCAGCGGTAAAGCGACGCTCTCATCGGCAGCCGGTTCTGTGTAGCCAGCCAACACACAAACGACCACTTGCTCGGGTGGATTCCTCTCCAAATGACCTCACACCACGGAATGGCAGTGTACGGACCGGCCCACCAATCGTAAAGGGTAGTAGAGTTGATCTTCTGGCCAGCCTTCGTAAACTCAGCAAGATCAGTACCGCCACTTGTGTTTTTTGCAACGAATTCACCCCTGATTTTCAGTACAGACTTCCACAGACCAGAACTCAACGCAGAAGCAGAAACGTGACAAATATCTCACCCTTTCAGCAGGTTCATCGAGGCCCAAGAATACCACAACTCGGTCTATTCTGCTGAATATCAAAGTTGAATTTAAACATCAACGTCCTTTTCCAAGAGAGCAACTCTTTGAACCCCAGTCCCCTGCAATCTCTGGGCTTGCAGACTTTCTTCCACGCAATCAAAGTACGCTTGTTCCTGGTTTCTCCAGACCACAAGTAAGACCGAAAAAGCGCCTATATCCTTCGAATCACCCCTTTGGGTAAAAGCATAACCTGCATCCAAAAGCTCACAACACTCTCAAGGACAGACTTAATAATCTGAACTCTGCCCGCATAAGAAAGATGTCTAGCCTGGCGACAAGTAACAGCACTCTGAATACGACCAAAAAGCTGCTGATAATCCCCATACCTGAGCTTCCTAGAGTGGAGAGGAACACCAAGATATCGTACAGGGAAGTGACCTATACGAAACCCCATGAGGTTAGCACAATCCGCCCTCTTGCCTGCATCCAACCCGCCAAAGAACATGCACGTCTTACTGGCATTCACAACAAGACCCGAATCCTCAGCAAACCGTTCTAACACCCCCTTAACAATGCGCATAGTGGAAGGATACGACTTACAGAAAATGAGAAGATCATCAGAAAATACAAGAGTAGTCAGTCCAAGCCGCTTACATCGAGGATGAAAGAAAACCCCCCTACTCGCATTGGCACATTGCATGCGTCTAGTGAACATCTCCATCACCAATACAAACAGAAAGGGAGACAATGGATCACCTTGTCTAAGTCCTCTGGCACCCTGGAAGAACCCCTCAGCCTCCCCATTCACAATAATAGATTAGGAAGGGGTAGTAACACATTCCATAATCAAATCAATGAGCTTGCAGGAAAAATTAAAGTACTCAAGAGTTTGACGCAGAAACTTCCAGCTAACACAGTCATATGATTTCTGGAGATCAATTTGCATAAGACATCTCGGGGACGTACCTCTACTATCATATCCTTTCACAAGGTCCTGAGCCACCGCAATATTATCAGAAATACGACGGTTAGGCACAAATGCACCCTGGTTCAAGGAAACAAGAGAGCCAAGCAGAGGACGCAGCCGAGCAACAAGCATCTTAGAAATCACCTTCATCACCGTATTACAGCAAGCAATCGGCCGGAGCTCCTTGGCAAGAAACGGCTTATCCACCTTCGGAATAAGCGCAATGAATGTAGCGTTATTCTGCCGGAGGATACGTCCACGCACAAAGAATTCCCGGACAGCAGCGCTAAAGTCCTCCTTAACAATGCTCCACGCGTACTTGAAAAAGAAGCTACCAAAGCCATCCGGCCCAGGCAACTTAATATTACCAATTACCCGAAGCGCCTCCCAAATCTCACCATCAGAACATGGCTGGCTGAGTTCCGTGTGATTGGCAGCAGACACGACCGGTCCAGAACAAGCAGCAAAATCAACATCAGACGTGCAGATATCAGTACCGAATAACCCCATGTAATTTCAGTAGCTATGTCCCCTTTAGAAATCAAGTCAAGGCCAGCTGAAGACTGAAGACGCACAATTGACGTGCGACTCCTTACCTGCTTAACCCCATTGAAGAACGCGGCTGATCTTTCCTCACCAAGAACAACCCAATCCTTCTTCGTCTTCTGAGCTATATAGCTATCAAGTTGAGAGGTCCGACGAGATAGCATCTCTTTCGCCGCCTTAACTTCTTCTTGCAACCGGGCATTCAGAAAATCAACTTGGAGGGCAATCTGCGCTTGTTTCAGATACTCCAGACTATCAGCGACCATTAACTCCAAGCAACGGAATCTACCACACTACCATTGCTTCAACGTGCCCTTAAGACGCTTAAGTTTCGCAGCCAATATAAACTGCCTATTACCAACAATAGGTCTCGCCCAACAGCTCCGAACAACATCTAGAAAATCAGGTTCTTCCGTCCAGAAGTTACGGAACTTAAATGGGATGCGTTTACTGACAACAGCAGGATTAATATTAACCACTCCAGGAGAATGGTCTGAGAAAGCAGGCACATCAAAATGATCTTGTGACTGCGGAAAACTAGAATTCCATGCACCATTAATCAAGATACGGTCAAGCTTGCAAGTAATACGGCGACTTCCATCCTGCTGATTACTCCAAGTAAAATGCGCACCCGGAAATACATGGTCATCCAAGTCTGCCTCAATCATAAGATTACGAAGATCCACATCAATCTCATGCACCTGACGCGATGCCGTAAGCTTCTCATCAGCCTGCACAATACAGTTGAAGTCGCCTAAAACCATCCACGGAGTATTAATACTCGCACTAAGCTGCAATAACTCGCGCCACAACAGCTGCCGCTCTCCACTACTGTTACTAGCATACACCATCGTAACCAGGATGTCCACACTGCAATCACTACTACGAACAGCCATATGAATAAACTGATTCCCGACAACAATAGGCACAACATCCAAAAGACCAGCATCCCACATAACCCAGATGCGACCCTTGGTAGTGCTCGTGCTATTAGAAATATAAGGCCAAGCCAACTTAAGCTGGCGACTAAACAGAGTCTCAGACCAAGTTTTAGTTTCCACCAATCCGGTAATCGTCACCTTGTGACGCCTCAAGAACTCTGTAATCAGCCTCGCTCTAGGGGCAGAGTTACACCCCCTAGAGTTCCAGGCGACAATGACGGTGTTACTCATTGACCTTGCGCCCGACCCGGGCCGCCGCTTCTTTGGTTATGAGGAGTTCGAATAATTACCTCCTCTATTCTTGTTGTTCCTCGGAGGAAAGCCATTACCTTTCAGTTTTGGATCAGGTAGCGGCGACTTCAGAGGAGCGTTCTGCTTAGCATTCCCATTACTCGGTTTAGAAACCTGCTGCTCAACCGTCACCTGTTTAGAGCAAGAGGCCGTAGCAACAGCAACAGAGGAACAAGGTTTCTGCGTAGCAGTAGGCGGAGGATCAATATTAGACTTCTCAGTTTGCATAGCTTCCTCAACTGCATCAGAAGAAGGAAGATTTTCAGCCTCAGCCAGCATTTCTGACTCCAGCACTGCATCCACACTCGCCTCTGTTTCGGTCTCAGCCACTGTTTCAGTCTCAGCCGCTGCTTTCTTCTCTTATCCTTCAATGCCACCTCATCAGATTTCTTAATCCTACACTTATATGTAGAATGCCCAAAAACAGCGCAGTGGTCGCACACCCACGGGACCCACTTGAACCATACTCTTTGATGATATACCTTACCATTGGGATCCCTCATAGTCAGCTTCCCATGTATGATATCACTTGGCGTTACCTGAATTAATAGGCGGGCACATTCTACTGATTCCGCAGACACAGTAGCATCATCCATAGGGGTACCAATCATATGAGACATCACACTTATCATGTGCTTAGAACTAAACAAGTGATTCAAATTGCGAAGTTGCACCCATACCGAAACTGAATCAAAGTGAGACCAAGACATAGGCTTACCTTGCTCCCACCGGGTTAAAGCCAACGGGAATTTCCCCTCATAGAGCCAGGGTCCTTCGTTGAGCGCACGCAAGCAATGATCTTCTCGTTCAAACCGAAAACACCAAATGCCATTCTTCCTGACACTCACCTCCGGAACGAATTCTGCCCAGTTGCTTTGAACAAAATCCACATCCCTAGCAGATCGACGCGCGGTCCAAGAACACCACCAACGAGGGTGTATTTGATTCGTTCCATCTCCTTTCCAACTTCCTCAAACGAGAAGTCATAAGTCCGGCGATCCTCGCTTACAATCTCAACCGTATCAATTTTGTGAAGAGGCTGATACGGTTTATGCGGTACCCTAGGCTTTGTCGCCGGCCTCAGTGCATTAGCCGCCAGCGGCGGTACAACCGTCTGACCATCAGCAACCGTCCCAGACGCCACATCTTGACCGGAATCCATAACCAAGCCCAAACCCTAGCAGGATAAAAACGTGCCCTAATTGAAACAACGCTTCTTCCCTAACCAAACTTGGCCAATACGACACCGAGAAAACGAACAGAACCACAAACACTCCCCTCGCCAAACCGAGACACACTACCTGCCGGAACACGGACGACGACAACGGGCTCGCGAGGTGCGGCCGAAATCGCCCAGGACGTGGTTATATTAAGTATGTAGGATTTTTAAAATATAAATCTAATCTATCTATAACTAATCTATTTATCTAATCTAATATCAAGTATCTAATACCAAGTATCTAATATCAATGTATATATAAATGAACTTTTAGGGGTGTCACCAAACAGTAATTGAGAGCATTTTTAAAAATTATGGATTTTGCATGTAATTTATGGTTATTATGGTGTCATAAAAAAGTAATTGAGGACATTTTTAAGAAATTAAAACCTATTTTCAATAAAAGCTATTTAGTTGTGTATAACATATATGGACGTTTACAATGATTAGAATTAGACCTATTTAACATTGTATGTAATAACTTAGAATTAGACCTACATGAAATATAAATCAATCTCATCACATAAGCTAAAATATTGATATACATAAGACTCGTGAAAAGCACGGGCAAAAAGATTCTAGGTCTAATCTTCTAATCTTATTACATATAATACAAAAAAGCATGCAATGTAATCACAATAGAATAATCAAAGCCCGTGCATAGCACGGGCCGGAAGGTCCTAGTGATTAGAATATTTAAGGGGCTTAGGTTTTGTAATAATTTATTATAGACAATCAATTTCCATCCTTAATAAATTTCATAGCTTTCCACATGAAGAAAAGGGGAAATAAAACATAGTTGATTTTTAGAGGTTATAAAATTGAGGCATTGAGGATTTATGATTAGGATATTTAAGGGGATTATGTTTTACAATTATTTATTATAGACAATCAATTTCCAGTCATAATGAATTTCATAACCTCCAACAAGAAAAAACGATGAAATAAAAAATAGTTGATTTTTAGATGTCATAAATGATTCAAAAAACTCATGTTTATAAGTATTTTTATTATATTATTATTATTGTTATTATGAAATATGAAATTAATCACCTCCATATTAATAATCGTAACACCCGTAACTAGATCGGTCGTTACATAGTTGAAACGGCATTTTGATTGATTAATTAATCACGCCCATATTAATAATCGGAATACCCGTAATTACACTGACCGTTACATGATTGAAACACCATTTCAATTTCATTTAAAACCAACCATTCTTATGGTTTTTAATACATTAATATTTAAATTTTATAGGTTATATATTACACTCGATTGAGAAAACCATAATGAGTTTGGAGGTAATAAATGCTTCAATAAACTCAAATTTATAAGTACTATATGATGATTATGATGATTAGATTAGATTAGATAACAATTTCATTTTATTTGAAGGTTATTTGTTTTGTTTTTGACATTTATTTTATGAATGATCAATTATAAAAGTAAAGGTCAATTGAGAAATTAAGAAATGATAATACATAAAATTAAGATTTTTGAAGCATTAACAAAAATTACGTTAAATATTCAGACTAAAAATTGCATTCACTTTGTAAAATATTTCATTTTCAGTAAAAGAGTATCTCTTTTCTTGGGGTTTTTAGAGTTGCTAAATACAAAAAAGAAAGATCTCTCAACTAACATTTTACTCTATGGACTTACCAATCTGCAATATGTTTCTTTTGTAGTACAATCAAGGGAGTTATACAAGTTTCTTAAAACAAGAATATTATACCTGGAAAAATCAAAAGAAGAAAATATTTGTCTACCTAATAATGTAGATACCTTGATAAATACCCATGATTGCATACAGTCATAATAAACATAAGCAAGTACCGAAATGGCAAGTCCCTGTACATCTTGCAATTGGATATAAAATAAATCTAAAACTACAATTTATAGAATGAAATTAATAGAGACAAATTTGAATCAAAGAGAATAAACATACTTGTTAATTCAAGGTGGAGTGGGCGCATGAGTCTTCTACACCACATCTTCTCTAGCATGTCATATGTTATCAATAAGACAATGGAAGAACTACCACTATAATAGGGAAAAACACTAACATTGTTACATAAATACTTATTCAAGGGTACAACTAAAACTAAATGAAACATCCAAATTAGTGCATTAACTTAGTATAATCTACATAAACATAGCAATATCAGCCTACGTGAACCCAAAATAGGGTGGTATCTTGGGACATGTGTGATCAAACTTGATACAGTGACAATTGAATCATTGCAATTAGCACAAAATTGGTACCATCTTAAATATCAAATTGGAGAGCATTTAGGGCAATGAAGAGTAATTGAGGCAAGACGTTACAATATGAACAATCCATTCAACTACCAAACTGAGCACAACATCAACTTTGTAACATCCTCTCATGAATACATAACTATCATTTCATTAAATCACACTTACTCCACTTTATATGTTTTAGAGAAGATTGAAAGGCCAGCTGATTATGAGATATTTAAAGAAAAAAGAATAAAATTAGATTTAGGTTTGTTATTAAATTGTAGGTTATTTAGAGGCATTAAATGACTCAAAAAACTCAACTTTATAAGTATTATTCGGTTGTCAGCGCCCGTGCTTCGCACGGGCTTTATTTTTAGGTTGCATCTTGTATGAAAAGAGTATGATTTATATATACATATATATATATATGTGTGTGTGTGTGTGTGTGTGTCTGTGTGTGTGTTTTCTTTTTTGTCTACGGAAATTTAAGTGAACCACGAAGATGAAATATAATGTATATAGTGATTAAAAATATTCCAGTGGAACAATACTTTATTTCATTAGACTACTTATTAATTATATATTTTTTCATAGTTTTAGTGCTAAGAGTCAAATTTTCACAAAAAATATTCCGTAATCATTACTATATAAAAATTCTCTAAATTATTAAATATTCAATCCAACTTTTATAAAGTACATAGGCTAGAAAAATGAAAGAAACAAATCATAAAAGAATAAAAAATGAAAGAAAGATCGTTAGTAATTGAAAATCCCACATAATCCAATTCGGAAAATCTAATGGTCATGATAAAACAAAAGAAAGAAATATTTTAAACTGGAAAATCGATTATTAGGCTTCTATTGTTTAAATTCAACTTGAATAATAAGAAAAATATAAAAATCCATTTCTACCAAGGACCTGGTGATATCTTTTTATAAACCTCAAAGAGGAAAAAAACTTCATTAAGATTCCGACGTGGGAGACTAAAATATCTCAACCTGTAAAATGACTTATATACAGATCCAATAGTCGACAATTTCATTGAGTTTCGATGTGGGTGAATATTTGCACATGTATTAATATATATAGTTTTAACTTTTGGGATTAAAGTGGATAGATTTATTTATAATAGACTATTTATAATTATATATAAGTATTCTCTATTATTATAATTATAATTATATTATTATTATCATTATTATGATAATTATGATTATTATAAATACTTGTAAGCAGACATTACAGAGTCGTAATCGCCGCCGTAGTCATTGATGTGGCAGGTGTTACATAGTCGACGACGTTATCCATCCAATGCAGTCTCCAATATCCATTAATGGGCGAAGAAAACACGCTTAGTTTTCAGTGATGTGGAGAGTGTGAATGCAAAATGTACGGCTAGAGAAGAAACGTTCAGTCAAAGCAACTAGGTTAGAGACAACGGGTTTAATGCTTTTCAATAATGAATTGCGGTTTTTATTTGTTTTGTTCAAGAAGTTATTATAGTAACGCTTTTTAATTCTTCATTTACTTATTCTAGTAGAACCTTCCTTGGGATTCTTTAATTGTGTTTTTTATTTGTTTTATTGTAGGAGTTATGATTATTATAGTAACGCCTCTTAATTTATTTAATAGAACATTTTTCATGTATTCATTAATTGGGGTTTTTTATTTATTTTATTTTTGGAGCTATTATAGTAACGTTTTTAAATTCTTCATTTATTTATTGAAGTAGAACATTAAAGTTTTAAATTTATTGTATTAGAACATTTTTTTATTCTTTAATTGTGTTTTTTGTTTTATTTTTGGAGTTATTATAATAACCGTTTTACATTATTTAACGTTAACATTTTTAATTTATTATAGTACAATGTTTTGTTTGTATTCTTTAATTGTGATTTTTATTTGTAATTCTTGAGTTATTATAGTAACGTTTTTATTCTTTATTTCATTATTGTAGTAGAACATTACGTTTTTTAATTTATTGTAGTAGAATATTTTTGTATTCTTTAATTGTGATTTTTATTTATTTTATTCTTGGAGTTATTATAGTAATGTTTTTTAATTATTCCATATTAAAATTTTTAATTTATTATAGTAGAACGTGTTTTTGTATGTTTCTAATTGTGGTTTTTAATATTTTTATTATTGGAGTTATTATAGTAACATTTTTAAATTTTTAACATTAACCTTTTTAAAATTATTATAGTAGAACTTTTTTTTTGTATTCTTTAATTGTGGATTTTATTTGTTTTATTCTTGGAGTTATTATAGTAACGTTTTAAAATTCTTCATTAATTTATTATAGTAGACCAATAACCTTTTTAAATTTATTATAGTAGATTGTTTTTTTTTGTTTTTTTTTAATTGTGATTTTATTTATTTTATTCTTGGAGTTATTAAAGTAAAGTTTTAAAATTCTTCAACATCAACGTTTTTTAATTTGTTATAGTAGAACGTTTTTTGGTATTCTTTTATTGTGGTTCTTATTTTTTATTCTTGGAGTTATTATAGTAATGTTTTTAAATTCCTCATTTATATATTGTAATAGAATGTTTTTTTATATTTTTGCAATTTATTATCTAGTTTTTGGTCAAAATAAACGCACTAAAAAGTCAAGTTTATAATTATAGTAACGTTTTTTAATTCTTCATTTATTTATTATAGTAGAACATTTTTTGGGATTCTTTAATTGTGTTTTATTTGTTTTATTCTAGGAGTTATTATTATTATTATTATTATTATTATTATTATTATTATTATTGTTATGGCATTTTTGCACCGAATCACCCTTTATATGGTCGAGCTTGCATGGAACCACTCCTTATATCGATAATTATTCCGAACCAACCAAATTTCCTCAATTTATTACAAGAAGCCACCCTTCGACGAATTCCGTCAGAAATTTTGTCAAACTCTATGAAATTACCAAAATACCCTCATATTTTTAAATAAAATGCAATTTCAATTACTTTTCTACCCTTATCTTCTTCCTTTGTTTTTTGCTTTTTTCCCCCTTGTTCTAACTTGTTGCAATATTCTTCACCTTCTACTAATTTGGAAACAGAGGACGATTCTTCACCTTTCAATTACTTTTCCTTTGTTTTTTGCTTTAGATTATACAAGCTGCATACCGGTTCTTCACCTTCCCAGCTCACATGGCGAACCAGCTTCTTCCCCAAATGGCGAACCAGCTTCCCCTCCACAAAATCGTTCTCCTCCAACAAAGAGGTGATTTCAAACTAACATTAATTCGATTTTGAATTCTGCTGTCCAACAATTGAGAACGCCATTATCAACCTAGCTTCTTCCCTAAATAGAATACCTAATTGAAATCCCTAATTCGTACTCGCCTAGCCTAATTCGAAGCCCTAATTCGTCCTCTTCACTTTTGTTTCTTCTTCGCTTCTAATTCGCAAGGTGTTCTTCGATTTCCAGGGTGTTCTTCGTCCTTCGTTGTCCGCATTCTTTCGATTATAGAAATGAAGAACAGAAGGAGGGCGAAGACTGATGAGAGTGGAGCCCTTCTCAGCGCATAACTGTTGGAGTATCGATGAGCACAGGAGGAAACTGCGGTGGAGGAGCGGAGGAGGAAACTGCGGCGGTCCATTTGCATCGCCACATGCAAAACGCGGACGAATTGAAACTGAGGCTACGACGAATCGAAGAGGACGAAAACGCGTAGAGGCGAAAATTGGGACCGTTTTGAAACTGCGGCGGCGGCGGACAACGAAGGCCGGATCTGAAACGGCGGCGGCGGTGGAAACGTGTAGAGGCGGAAAATGCGGACGAATTGGGGCCGTTCACATCACCATTTCTTCTCCCCATTCCACCATTTCTTTCTCATTTTTGTTTAGATTTATTTCTTATTGCTGTTTAGATTTATTAAGATATGTTAAGGTTTTGATTGTAATGTTTGTTAAAATAAAATTGGGTTTAGATTTATTAAGATGTGTTTATATTAAATTTTGAGTTTAAATTTATTAAAATGTGTTTATATCAAATTTTGGGTTTAAATTTATAAAAAGAATTTATATTAAATTTTTAGCTTTGGTTTTAAGGTTTGTTAAAATAAACTGGTGTTTAAATTTAAAAAAGTTTTAGTTATAAGGTTTATTAAAATCTCATGAATATATCATGACAAAGGTTAAAAATCCCTTGTTTTTTGGTAATTTTTGAATTATGTCAAGGGTATAATGGTCATTTTCGCATTTTGGATGAAAAACTTAACAGAATCTGTCTAAGGGTGGTTTTTGGTAAGAAAATGTTGAAATCTGGGTGGTTCGGAATAATTAACGATATAGATGGTGGTTCCTTGCAAATTCGGCCATATAAGGGGTGGTTCCGTGCAAAAACTCCTATTATTATAGTAGTAACATCTTCTAATTTTATTATAGTAGAACGTTTTTGTATTGTTTAATTTTGGCTTTTATTTGTTTTGTTCTTAGATTTATTAAATTCTTCATTAATTTATTGTAGAACGTTAACGTTTTTTAATTTGTTGTAGTAGAACGTTAACGTTTTTTAATTTATTGTAGTAGAACGTTTTTTCGTATTCTTTAATTGTGGTTATTATTTTTATTCTTGGAATTATTATAGTAATTTTATTAAATTCTTCATTTATTTATTATAGTAGAACATTAACATTTTTTGAATAATTCTAGTAGTACATTATTGTATTCTTTAATTGTCGTTTTTATTTGTTTTATTCTGGGAGTTATTATAGTAACATTTTTAAATTCTTCAACGATAAAATTTCTTAATTTATTATAGTAGAATATTTTTTGGTATTCTTAATTGTGGTTTTTATTTTTTATTCTTGGAGTGATTATAGTAACGTAGTAGAACGTTTTTTTATATTCTTTAATTGTGGTTTTTATTTGTCTTATTCTTGAAGTGATTATAGTAACGTAGTAGAACGTTTTTCTATATTCTTTAATTGTGGTTTTTATTTGTCTTATTCTTGAAGTGATTATAGTAACGTTTTAAATTCTTCAACATTAATGTTTTTTAATTTATTATAGTAGAATATTTTTTTTTGTATTCTTTAATTTTGGTTTCTATGTTTTATTCTTGGAGTTATTATAGTAACGTTTTTAAATTCTTCATTTATTTATTGTAGTAGAATATTTTTTAGTATTCTTGCAATTTATTATCTAGTTTTTAGGTTTTTAAATTCTTCAATGTTGACGTTTTTTAATTTATTATAGTAGACGATTTTTGGTATTATTTAATTGGCTTTTTTATTTATTATTCTTGGAGTTATTATAATAACGTATTAGAACATTTTTTGTATTCCTTAATTGTGCTTTTTATTTGTTTTATTCTTGGAGTTATTATAGTAACGTTTTTAAATTCTTCAACATTACCGTGTTAAAATTTATTATAGTAGAACATTTTTCTGGTATTCTTTAATTTTGGTTTTTATTTTTTATTCTTGGAGTTATTATAATAACGTTTTAAATTCTTCATTTATTTATTCTAGTAGAATGTTTTTCATATTCTTGCAATTCGTTATCTTGTTTTTGGTCACAATAAATGCAAAAAAAATGTCAAGTTTATAAGTATTATTATAATTATTATTACTATATGATTAGATTATCTACGGAAAAAGATTTATTTATATCTTTTTTTCCCTGAAAAATAATTATTTAATCCGAGGACATAATAGAGACGATCATTAGTAACGTAAGTTGGAGAATGATACACTGTTATCACACACATTAGACATTATATCTTACTATAGTACTCTATCTTTGCAACCCTATACTGAAGTCAAACCCAACTCTTTGTAATACCTTCTCAACAATTTGTAGAAGTCCAACTCTATTCTCATTTGGATTGCACTTTAACTTACTAAGGCTCTTCTTTACTGCATATTTTCAAAACCAATCCAATACGAAGTAAACGATTCACATCGAATCTACTCTATTAAATTCAAATTTTCTGTACAATTCTTTCTTCTCATGCTTAGTCTTCTCCATCCATTCACAAAACAATGTTTATTTGGTTAATATAGATTAGAGATGCTAATAGAAAATTTCACGAGCATGTAAAATGTACACGAAACATATCAACAAATTTTTTGTAGAAAAAAACTAAAGCATGAAAAAGAAAAATACATCAAAAGTGAGAGAAACCATATCAACAAATTTTTTGTACGAACAAACTAAAGCATGGAAATGAAAAATACATCAAAAGTGAGAGAAACCTAGAAAAAAGGCATCAAGATGCCAGAGAGAAAGCGAACCTAAACCTTTGAAAATAGAGAGGCATCGTTGTCGACACATGCATCATCACCGTCAATAGGGGCAAGAAGCCATGGCTTGCACTACCATTTAACGGTATTGAGGAGTCAAAAGTCTGTCGTCCGACATAATTGGTATTCTCATTTGAATCGTTCTATCAAATTCTTCCAGTTGTGAATGTTTAATATATAATCTCCAAGCCCTTAATGGTCAAAGAGAATGTAAAAGGATTTGTTTTATTGCTTGATAAGCTTCTTCTTCTTTTGTAACGGATGAAGGGAATAATGTTTAATTAAATAAATGGTACATTAATTGTGAAGATGAAAGAAGTATTTGGAGTTTCAAATTCTCTTGAAAATGAGAATTGTAGTTACCTGGAATTAAATTTGTATTACAAATATTTTGTAGGAATAAACTAAAGCATGAAAATGACAAATACATTAAAAGTGAGAGTATCCTAGAAAAAGGCATCAAGATGCCAGAGAGAAAGCGAACCTAAAACTTTGACAATGGAGAGGCATGTTGTCATCACATGCATCATCACCGTCAATAGGGGCAAGAAGCCATGGCTTGCACTATCAATTAACGATATTGAGGAGTCAAAAGTCTGTCGTCCGACATAATTGGAGTTCTCATTTGAATCGTTCTATCAAATTCTTCCAGTTGTGAATATTTTATACTCTCTAAGTCCTTAATGGTCAAAAGAATGTAAAAGGGTTTTGTTTTATTTCTTAAAATTGCTTGATAAGCTTCTTTTTCTTTTGTAACAGATGAAGGGAATAACGTTTAATTAAATATATGGTACATTAATTGTGAAGTTGAAATAAATATTTGGAGTTTCAAATTCTCTTGTAAATGAGAATTATAGTCACCTGGAATTAAATTTGTATTAAAAAAATTTTGTAGGAAAAAACTGAAACATGGAAATGACAAATACATCAAAAGTGAGAGAAACCTAGAAAAAGGGATCCAGATGCCAGAGAGAAAGCGAACCTAAAACTTTGAAAATGGAGAGGAATCGTTGTCGCCACATGCATCATCACCATCAATAGGGACAAGAAGTCATGCTTGCACTACCAATTAATGGTATTGACGAGTCAAAAGTCTGTCGTCCGACATAATTGGAGTTCTCATTTGAATCGTTCTATCAAATTCTTCCAGTTGTGAATGTTTTATAGTCTTCAAGCCCTTAATTGCCAAAAGAATGTAAAAGGATTTTGTTTTATTGCTCAAAATTACTTGATAAGCTTCTTCTTCTTTTATAACGGATGAAGAGAATAATGTTTTTAATTGTGAAGATGAAAGGAGTATTTGGAGTTTCAAATTCTCTTGAAAATGAGAATTGTAGTTACCTGGAATTAAATTTGTATTACATATTTTTTGTAGGAAAAAACTAAAGCATGGAAATGACAAATACTTCAAAAGCGATAGAAACCTAGAAAAAATGCATCAACATGCCAGAGAGAAAGCGAAACTAGAACTTTGAAAATGGAGAGGCATCATTGTTGCCAGATGCATCATCACCGTCAAAAGGGGCAAGAAGCCATGGCTTCCACTACCAATTAACGGTATTAAGGAGTCAAACATCTATCGTCCGACATAATTGGAGTTCTCATTTGAATCATTCTATCAAATTCTTCCAGCTGTGAATGTTTTATAGTCTCCAAACCTTAATGGTCAAAAGAATGTAAAAGGATTTTGTTTTATTGCTCAAAATTTCTTGATAAGCTTCTTCTTCTTTTGAAACGGATGAAGAGAATAATATTGAATTAAATAAATGGTACATTAACTGTGAAGATGATAGGAGTATTTGGAGTTTCAAATTCTCTTGAAAAAGTGAATTGTGGTTACCTGAAATTAAATTTCTATTTAATTGTCGATGTAATATCAGATGGTCAACAAGGGCATAAAAGGGAATTCTAGAAGATATCATTGATAGGGTAAGGGATAGAATATGAATTTTGAAGTTGAATTGGAGGTAATAAATTAACCCCGAACTCAACTTTTATAGTATATTAGATGACTAGGTTGATTTTTCCCGTGCTTCACACGAGCTTGTGTTCAAGTTATGGATCTTTGGATATATCTTTGTGCAAGTAGAACATAAGTGTCATTTGTTTTTAAAGATAGATAGAACCAATGGTTTCTTATTCATAAAATATGTAATTTTGACCGAGTATATGCTTGTAACTAAAGTTGCTTGAATTGGAGGTGTAGTTGAATGACCAAAATCCCCTCTTTTTTCCTTTATTAATTAGCATCATTTTTGACATAATAATATATTATTCATAACTATTACATGTAACATTTTTCACTTCAAGCCATGCCGATAATGATTAAATAGTGATGAACAGGTAGATTTAAATAATGAGATATATTCATTAAATGTAGTATTAAGATGTGATTTGAATTGTGAAGATATTGTGTAGTTCTTATTCAATATCAAGGTTACACGACACATAACATAATGGTTATGTTAGCAATTGCGAGTTCATTATTAGGTCATTGAGTTTAGGTGAATCTGCTACAATGGTCATGATATTGCACAATTAAGAGTGAGTTATGTTCAACTTCTTGCTTATAAATCGCACAAAATCATAAGTAATGTATAATAGAAACATATAAATATAGCATTACGAAGGGTATAGAAAATCCGGAGAAAATGTATTTATTTCATATCTCTATACATCATATCTTGTGGACTAAAATCTTCCTAACACCTATCTACATTAATAGTATATTAGTATTCACATGGAGTATTTTAAAACTAAGCTCACATCCGTGATGTAATTACATACATGTTTTTTACACAAATATGTCAATTATATTCCCAGCAATAAAGGTGATACGGGGAACCCCGACCTAGGCCTGCCTCGATCGACGCATCTGGTTGATCTGGAACCCACCCGTAAACATGGTCTGCATCCCATATACCTCAACCCGGTCCAAGAGGCGCAGGCCCAGTTGATCAGACTAGGCCCATCTCCTAGGTTGACCCCCAGGTCAACCCAAGCAGGTTGTTGACAGGGGGAATCGATCCCCTGACCTTTGGTATATAACCCATTCTTGGGAAGATATGCCAACCATCTACATAAAATGTGCACTTCTTATGATACGGGAAACCTCGACCCAGGCCTGCCTCGATTGGCGCATCTGGTCGAACTAGAACCCACCCGTAAACATGGTTTGCAACCCATTTCAACCCCAGTGTAGATGGTTGGCATATCTTGCCAAGAATGGGCTATATGCAAAAGGTCAATGGATTGAATCTCCCTGGAAATAACCTGCCTGGGTTGATATGGGGGTCAACCTAGGAGATGGGCCTAGTCTGATCAACTAGGCTTGGTCCTCCTGGGCTGGGTTGGGGTGTATGGGTTGCATATCATGTTTGCGGATAGGTTCCGGTTCGACCAGATGCGTCGATCAAGGAAGGGTAGATGGTTGGCATATCTTCCCAAGAATGGGTTATATGCCAAAGATAAGGGGTTCGATTCCCCTTGGTAGCAACCTGTCTGGGTTGACTTGGGGGTCAACCTAGGAGATGGGCCTATTCTGATCAACTGGGCATGGACCTCTTGGGTCGGGTTGGGGTGTATGGATTGCAGACCATGTTTACGAGTGGGTTCCGGTTCGACCAGATGCGCTGATCAAGGCAGACCTGGGTTGGGGTTCCCCGTATCAAAAGGCTTCAGCAGAGTAGTTGTAGTAGTTCTGAGTCAGCTCTAATATATGAATTTCCATATTGTCCTAGAGTTTTCAAATTTGAATAATTTCAAGTGATGGCCTAAAAAATTGCAAGACTTTGATGGAATGATATCACATCTCAACTTCCTCAAGCAACTTTGCAGTCTTACTCTAAACCAAGGCCTTAACAAGGTCATCAATAACAACAATTATTGCATTGGCAACATGGACATGTAGTCAATAACTAATGCTAAGACAATTTCAAAGCATGTTTATAAGTTTTTTTTGCCCGAAGGTAAATAATTTTATTAATGATTCAAAACATCCCAAAATTACAAATCATTGATGAACATCCATTCTCCTCAACATACCTCTACCCTCTTACCTTTAGTTTTAAGCTTATGAATCATCCTAAACTTACAAGTATTGATGATATCCCTAATGACATTCCCTACATGAACTTGCTTTTGATTGAAAATAACATCATTTCTCAATTGCCAGATGTGATAAATGGTACCTATAAAGAAAAAAATCTGCTAAGATAGATGTTGTTTGAGCGCTTCGTACTAGCGTCAAACCAGTCCCACCAGGCATGGATATCACCACGAGAAGAGGAGACACCTTGCCATTGCATAACAGATTGCAGAATCTCCGAGACAATAGGACAAGCAAACCACAGATGCTGAAAAGAATCGATTGCCGCTCCACAAAGTACACAAGTGTCATTCTGGACACCCCCACCTCACCATCCAGGATTTCAGCGACAACTTATTCATAGTGGCAAGCTAGCAAATAAAAGACCACTTTTTACTTTTTAGGCTGAATACCTTTCTAGACAATATCACACCAAGGAATCTCATTTACTGAGCCTACAAGTCGTTGATACATTCTTGCTGAATTGTATGCCCCGATGCAGCGTACAAGAGCATGTTTATAAGTTAATTTGGTGTGAAATTCATGAAAAATATCAAAATCTCAAATTATTATAACTAGTGAGCTTCGAACACAATATTAAAGAAAGTAAATACTCTTTTTCTTACAATCTTAAGAATTATTATAATTAGTGGGCTTTGAACAAAATTATTATAATTAATGAGCTTTGAAACTTCAACAATAATGCTCAACTATTGACAACGATCGATTATAAGCTTAACCAACAGACATTCTACTACAATAAATAAATGAAGAATTTAAAAACGTTACTATAATAATAAATAATAATAATAATAATTATAAACTTGACTTTTTTAGTGCATTTATTGTGACAAAAAACTAAATAATGAATTGCAAGAATACCAAAAAACATTCTACTATAATAAATAAATGAAGAATTTAAAAACATTACTTATAATAAATCCAAGAATGAAAAGTAAAAACCACAATTAAAAAATTCATAGAAAAAGCGTTCTACTATACTAAATTTAAAAAACACAATTTAAAAACATTACTATAATAACTCCCAGGAATAAACCAAATAAAAACCACAATTAAAAAATATAAAAAAACATTCTACTACGTTATTATAATAACTCCAAGAAAAAAAATAAAAAACACAATTAAAGAATACCAAAGAATGTTCTACTATAATAAATTAAAAACGTTAACATTGAAGAATTTAAAAACATAAAAACTAGATAATTAATTGCAAGAATACTGACAAAGGCTAGTCGCCTCGCCTTATCAAATGAAATCCGAACTTCCCACTATAAAGTATAGTGGTAAGTAGGGGTCGAACCCTAGGGAGCAAGTTTTCCTCGCAAAGTTATTGTGTGATTTTCACGTAGCAATAAGGGGGGAAGGTTGGTAATACAAAAACACAAGTAACACAAGTAATGAAGAAGAAGTAGAGATTAAAATGGTTCACCTATCCATTCTAAGCAATTGGCATGGTAAGTGGTTCATAGATTCCTAATAACATTTGTTCTAATAATATTTGATTGGATTGTCCTACTCTTTGTTCATAGCTAGTAACTAGTCCAAATAGTCCTAGAAACCCTAATTTTCGCTACAACCAAGGAAATCCCAAGATTTAATAGCACAATCGCATAAAGTTCAAAGATATGTAGGTTCATGCAATACCATTGACAAATAGTCAATACTTGACATGAATCCAAGATCTCTACACTATAAGCACTAGCAAATAGTTCATGCAAATAGAGTTTGCTACCGAAAGGAAAGACTTTTCAAATAGAATTGTCTAAACCTAGCAATATGATCATTATCAATTAACCTAGTTCATGACTCTAGAAAAATCAATAAAAACCAATGCAAGATAAAAGCACAAGAGATCAAGAAACAATTCCACAATCAAATTAGAACAAGAGGGTTGAGAATCTTACCACAAAGAACCAAAACCAACGCTTAGAACTTCAAAGTGAACTCAAAATGATCTTTAGTTCTTCATAATTTGAGAGAAAACAAAATACAAATGAGAGTTTTCTTGAGAGTTACAAAATAATAGATTATGAGATGAGATAATCCTAACGAGAGTATGAGAGAATATATAGAAAATGTATGGTCAAAACCCTAGAAAATCTATATAAATTCCCCTCTCAAAATGGTAACATCAAAACTCCTTCAAAGCCTTTAAGATGAGGTGGTTACAAAGACTTTCCGGTCAAAGAATTACTCCGGAGCCGCGACCGCGGTCTCGGAACCGCGCCCGCGGTTTGGTCTCTGTTGTCCCCTGTGACAGCTCAGTAAAATGGCCATAACTTTTGGCTCACAACTCCAATTGCGCTCAAATTTGGGGAGAACGTAGTAGACTTCAAGATCTAACTCCTCGAATTGGAATCATATCAATCAGATATCGGAGTAGGGAGAACGATCCATTTGAACTCAGATTAAGTCCTCATCACTTCATTCTTAAGCGATTTCGTCTTCACTTCGTCGGCTTTTGTCCCGATGCCTCATATGCTTAATTCAACGACTAAGTGCTTCCAAAATGTCTCTAAAGTCACCTAAAAATCACTCTTGGCGCCATCGGGATTGCGTCTATCAAATTCCCCCACACTTAGACCTTGCTCGTCCTCGAGTAAGCTTGAAGGCCTAGGCGAGCATGGGGTAACTCGAACTCACTAACCACACGTCCAAAACTCTCTCAAGAACCTGTTTCCAACAAAGACAAACAAAGACTACGACCCTACAAGAAACTACCCAATAAAACAAAGCAAAACATGTTGCAAACACCCCCTTCTTTTATTGTTCCGGATCTCACGCAAGCACATTCACAATAGATCTTAAAATTATGCAATGGTTGTCTCAATCCAAATGATATATGCATGAAAATTATGGTAAATTAGACTAAAGACATCTTTCCGTCATAGCATGCATCGTTCAATGATAAAAAGACATAAGTTCCTCGACTCAAATACCAAACACGCCCTCACGAATTCATGCTCTATCCCTAAATGGCACTCTAAAAACATGCATACACATCCAAAACTAACCACAGGGCAAGGTGCGAAACAAATCAAGAGACGTTCATAAATCACAAAATCTACTCTTTTTCTTTTTTTTCTTTTTGGGGGCCCGGATGATTTTCGAACCGGGCCAACACTTTTAAGACTTTTTTTACGCAGCCATCATATCTTTGAGCACTAAACACTACGTCGTGTTCTTTGCATGCTCATCAGGCAAACGTTAGAAGATCTCTTATGTAAGCACTAAATACTACGTCGTGTTCTTTGCATGCTTTTACTTAGTGTTATTTATTTTTGTTTTTCAATAATGTGACAAATTCCCGTCTCAATCAAGTGTTATGCAAAAAACCTCAGCACCTAGGGTTTCGAAAAAGACGTATAAGCAAGTTCTAAAGAAAACATCCAAAGAAGAGCACTCCTAAGTGACAACATGCCTAAGTAACGAGAATCGGTCCATACATAATTCTATCAAAGTCCGCATGCTCAAATAAGTGTCCAAAGCATAATAAAATACTATCATCATCATAATGCATTTGCAACCTCGAAGAACCAAAAAAATAATCAAAATATCCAAAGCATAAGTACTAGTACGAGAACCAATCAACAACTCAATTACGGGATGCAACAACGCACACACAAAACCAAACACAAAATACAAAAAAAGCTAAAACACAAACAAACTTTATGCATGCAGCACGAATACCAATTCCCTCCCCCACACTTGAAATGAACATTGTCCTCAATGCAGCAAAAGAGAACTCACAATAATAGGGAAAAAGAAAAAGTAAGCGTACCTCACACATTGGGTTGCCTCCCGAGCAGCGCCTTTGTTTAAAGTCATTGGCTCGACTTCTAACTCTCAATCAAACAAGAGTTGAGTTAGTAGCACGGGTGTGAACCATAAGATAGGTCCACACCAAGGTTAATCACACAAAAAACTAGACAATGAAAATGTTGCTCCCCGGCAACGGCGCCAAATTTGACAAAGGCTAAAGTCGCCTCGCCTTATCAAATGAAATCCGAACTTCCCACTATAAAGTATAGTGGTAAGTAGGGGTCGAACCCTAGGGAGCAAGTTTTCCTCGCCAAGTTATTGTGTGATTTTCACGTAGCAATAAGGGGGGAAGGTTGGTAATACAAAAACACAAGTAACACAAGTAATGAAGAAGAAGTAGAGATTAAAATGGTTCACCTATCCATTCTAAGCAATTGGCATGGTAAGTGGGTCATCGATTCCTAATAACATTTGTTCTAATAATATTTGATTGGATTGTCCTACTCTTTGTTCATAGCTAGTAACTAGTCCAAATAGTCCTAGAAACCCTAATTGTCGCTACAACCAAGGAAATACCAAGATTTAATAGCACAATCGCATAAAGTTCAAAGATATGTAGGTTCATGCAATACCATTGACAAATAGTCGATACTTGACATGAATCCAAGATCTCTACACTATAAGCACTAGCAAATAGTTCATGCAAATAGAGTTTGCTACCGAAAGGAAAGACTTTTCAAATAGAATTGTCTAAAACTAGCAATATGATCATTATCAATTAACCTAGTTCATGACTCTAGAAAAATCAATAAAAACCAATGCAAGATAAAAGCACAAGAGATCAAGAAACAATTCCACAATCAAATTAGAACAAGAGGGTTGAGAATCTTACCACAAAGAACCAAAACCAACGCTTAGAACTTCAAAGTGAACTCAAAATGATCTTTAGTTCTTCATAATTTGAGAGAAAACAAAATACAAATGAGAGTTTTCTTGAGAGTTACAAAATAATAGATTATGAGATGAGATAATCCTAACGAGAGTATGAGAGAATATATAGAAAATGTATGGTCAAAATCCTAGAAAATCTATATAAATTCCCCTCTCAAAATGGTAACATCAAAACTTTTTCAAAGCCTTTAAGATGAGGTGGTTACAAAGACTTTCCGGTCAAAGAATTACTCCGGAGCCGCGACCACGGTCTCGGAACTGCGCCCGCGGTTTGGTCTCTGTTGTCCCCTGTGACAGCTCAGTAAAATGGCCATAACTTTTGACTCACAACGCCAATTGCGCTCAAATTTGGGGAGAACATAGTAGACTTCAAGATCTAACTCCTCGAATTGGAATCATATCAATCAGATATCGGAGTAGGGAGAACGATCCATTTGAACTCAGATTAAGTCCTCATCACTTCATTCTTAAGCGATTTCGTCTTCACTTCGTCGGCTTTTGTCCCGATGCCTCATATGCTTAATTCAACGACTAAGTGCTTCCAAAATGTCTCTAAAGTCACCTAAAAATCACTCTTGGCGCCATCGGGATTGCGCCTATCAAATACCAAAAAACATTCTACTACAAAGCTATTCCGGGTAATATCCACCCGCCATGGCGGGTGACTCAATTAAGCGAAATTCCGAAGCGAAATAAATGAAGAATAGAACGTTACCATAATAATAATAGGGGGCTACCTAACATCACAACCTTTTTACCATACATCATACTCCTTTATTGGTTAAAATACCATAATACCCTCTTTTATTATTGCTCTAGGATGCTTTGATGGTGGATCTTATTTATCTAAAAATCATCCAAACGGTGCTGCAAAGGTTGGATTGCAGTAAAAAAAAAAATCTTCCCATATCCACTTCTACTTTTTTAGAAATATATCAAACAGAATTATATTGTTCTTTAGTTGAAACCTCATATAATCATGTGTACATTTTCGATTACTGCAAAATTTTATCACAATTTTGTTTGCTTTTGTTTTAGTTTTCAATTTTTTACTCTTTTAGTTTTTTTTTTCTATTTTATTGAGAAATGATATTTACTCAGAAAATTACATTGGTTTTTTATAAAGATTTAAGATATTGAGTACGTTGGTTTATTTTCTTAAACAATTATGAATAGTTGTTTGAATAATATGTAACCTTGAAATACATTCCCTCCATCTCATTTTGATGATCCACATGCACATTAATTGATACACATATTTAAGCGTTAATAAATCTAGTTATATGTTAGTAAACAAAATATAAATCAATATTAATAAAGATCAATAACATATACAATCCTTCAAGGTTCTTCAATTTACATACATACAATTAGTTTGAATCATTTTCTATAGTAAATAGCACATATACATTCTTAAATATACACTAAGTATGTAATTAGTTAAAAATAATATAGATTTACATACCTTGAATGTACAACCCAAATTCGAATCATCAAAAGCTTACATTTCTTCTCCGTATTCATTAATATTTTCTTCTTTGATTCAAGAGGAATAATTACTCATTGTTTTTATCCATAGCCTAATGAATGCATGTACTAGGAATGTATATTTGCCTACCATATTTCTTTATCCTACGACTTGTTAAGAAATCTTTTTTATGGTATATTTTTAAACTTCTCCTCCATATTATGGTAATATATTTTTAAGGATAACCAATATGGTAATATCTTTTTAAAGATAATAATAGAATTATTAAAGAGAGATTATTTACTCATTGTAATTAATAAAGGGTCTTTTAGTAAAAACAAATAAAAAATGTGATGTAAACGTTCTTAAATCTTGATAGTTTCAGAGTTGTAGTTGAGTATGTTACCTCTAGGACACCTAAAAGATCTTTTATGAGTCAATGATCAACCAATCTATCATGCAGGTACCTAAAAGACCCTTTAGGAGTCAATTATTTATTCGTTGTAATTTCGAAACGACAAGCCCCCCCTCCTTCATCTATTATGCAGGTACTAAAAGTTGTGACTACGTTACCTCCAGGACATTATGTGGAAAAGAAGAAGGGTTGGTAAGACAAGAGAGTAAGGAAAAGACGAGGTGGCAAGTCCTACTATGTGACCAAGAAGAGGGAGTTTCTAGATGAGATGGCCCTTGAAGGGCCAAGTGCTGGATAGTTGAGAGCTAGAAGTCGAGCCTACAACTTTAACCAAGGCGCTGCTTGAGAGGCAACCCAAGAAATGAGGTATTTTTCCACTTTCACCCATCTCTTCTCGTTGTTCTTTATTTCACAATAGGGACATTGTGTACTTCAAGTGTGGGGGAAGGAAATATCTCACTATGTTTGCTATTTCCGTTTGTTTTTTAATTTTTTAGTCTATTTTGAATTTTTGAGAGCCAATTATCATATTTTCCCCCTATTTGGTGCTTTGTGGAGTCTTGTAATGGTATATTGATTTTAAATCTCTTTAACATGTTTTATATGTTAATATTATAATTGTGTTATGATGATGATATGATTGATAAAATTGAGGACTTTGACTTCAGCATGTGGATTATGATTATGATGCATTAGGACTAATACTAAGATCGCAAATTTACCATCTCATCTCTAGTTCTATCATGTTGTTCATATTATTTTGCTTCCATCTTTTTCATTACAAAATGCATAAAAAGAGAATAAAAGGCATGAACTCCTAGTGAAATAAGTCGGAAGAGCATGCGATCTCCGTTTTGTGAAAGATCATTCCGGGTTTGATCCTCCATGGCTAAGTGATAGGCGACATCTAGTATGGCTTAACAAGTGGTCGTTAGCATCATTTATTGGTCATTTGGCATGATTATGACGCATATTACTGTAATCCGAACCTCGCGAAGTAAAGGCGTTATTCACAAGGATTACGAACATTAGAGGAGAAGATTGCCAAAGGGACAAAGCAGGAGTCGCACACATACGGACGCAGCCATGCAAGACTGTAGAGTGCCTGGCGTGACCGTGCGCTAGGGGGTGCGACCGAGCCACTGTTCGCGGAGGAAAGTGGAGAAATCAGCCCAGGCGCAACCATGCTGAAACATGCACGACCGCGCCCGTTTCGGGCTGAAATTGTTGCGAAACCCTATTTCACCAAGATTGCACTTTGGGCTTTGGACTTATTTTCTGATGGAGCTCGGGCTGGGCCTCTTTAGTTTAGTCTTATTGTGTGAGGGTTAATAAATAGGGTGATGTGTGCCTCAACCATAATCATCTTCATTTTACGTTGTTTTCTAGTTTTGCATTTACGTAGTTTACAATGAGCCAGTAGATCCACTTACTTTGTTCGATTGGTGGAAGGCAACAGATGAATTGATTGTAAGACTTCTATCATTGGTTATTAATTATGTCCTAGTTGTTTTATCTCTCTTGTGCTTGTTGCTTATTGAATTGATTTATCTGTCTGGCCTAATCAACTAGGTAGATTAAGTCTAATTCGTATTGCGAGGTCTGACTTGTCCGAGTTGGAGAGTCTTATCATAGGGTAGCAAATCAATACATGACCTAGTTGGGATTGTAATTGTGTGGAGATATAATGATGTGTTAAATACCGACCTTGAGTCAATGATACTGCATGTTCCTATTTGTTTCTGAATGCATTGATGCCTAGGTATTAAATCTTGATAGTTTCAGGGTTGTATTTAGGTAAGGGCTATTAGGACTAGTTGGACTAATAGCTATATAAGAACAGATATTAGAGCAACTAGAGGATAATCATTAGGATAGATCCCGAATAGAAGAAGTCAATGATCAATCAATTAGTCTTCTAGGTGGATACTAGTTAGGCAAGGTGTTTTCCCATAATTGTTTACAAATCAATCATTAGTTAGTTAGTTTCATATTTCTCCCATTTGTTACCTTTTGAGTTGATTAAATCCAATATAATAAGAATTGATTTCCGATTCCCATAATTGTTTACAAATCAATCATTAGTTAGTTGGAGATGTCGGATAGGTATTTTATTATTTTGACGTGGCAGAACGATGCTCGTAAAATTTTGGTGTCGTTGCCGGGGAATCATACTTCTTTTCTTGTGTTATTGATTTGATTGACTTAGGTGTTGACTAGTGTATGGTCAGCACCCGTGCTACTAATCATTTGCTTGTTGTGCTCAATCCAGAAATCGGAAGGACCGTTCATAGGAATCAGAAGGACCGTTCATAGGAATCGCAGATGAAGGACAACCGAGATGATTGACGACGATCAAGTTAGGGAGCAGACCCCCGAACAGCTGCTGGGAAACCAACATTTGATGAATCAACTCCTAGAGGCATACGCTCAGGCCGATAATGCCAGTAACCGGACATTGCGGGAGTGTGCTACTCCAAATCTGACGCAACAACCCCAAGCGATGGTCCTACCACCACTCGCCCAAGGAGTCACCTTCAAACTCAAGTCCGGGGTAATAAACCTGCTTCCTACATTCCAGGGCCTGCCCGGAGAGGACCCCATTATGCTTCTCAACCCTAATCATCTCATTTTACGTTGTATCAACAAGGAGTGGGCAAAATTCGGAGGAGATATCAGGGAAAGGAAAGTTAGAGGCTGAAAACTTGTCAGAGGCATAACCGCGTCAGGAGACACGCGACGGCACCAGCGCCCCTGTAGAGTGGCGCGACCGTGCACCATTGAAGCGCGACCACACAACCACATCTAAGGAAGGGTGTGACCGTGCCCCACCCCCGCATGGTCGTGCATTTACAGTATCTGTTTTGGAAGCTCTAGTGCAACCGTGCCCGGACCTACGCAACCGCGCCACCACATCTGCAGACCTGCACGATCGTGCACCTCTACCGCGCGACTGCGCCAGTCCTTCACCTGAGGAGGAGTTTACCCCTGTGCTACCAAATATGCTATTCCGGTTGATGAGGAGGATGAGATAGATGATCCTCGATGTGATTTTAGGCTCATGTAGAGCAACTACGTACGGCCCAACTTCCCTCTACTTGACTCACTGAAACCCCTGGCTCTCTTTCCAGAAGCATTGAGAGATACTAGGAGGCTGGAGGATGACAAGTAGCTGTTTGGAGACTTTCAGCAAGTGTGCAATGAATATCTCTCTACTGAAGCTGATTAAGAGCATACAGCGACAAACAAAGTTTTTAAAGGAGTTGTGCACCATCAAGAGAAAGTAAAAGATGAAAGGGAACAACAAGGTCGTGGTAGGAGAGAGAGTCTTAACCATTTTCCAAAGACGCATGCCCACCAAGTACAGTGACCCAGGTATGGTTAGAATCCCTTGCCGTATCGGCGACAATACTTTTGAAAGGGCTATGTTAGACTTAGGTGCTGCTATTAATATCATTCCTTACTCTCTTTCCATGCAATTAGGATTAGGACCCTCGAATGAAACTGATGTATTAATGCAATTGGCTGATGGGTCTATTGTTCGTCCTAGGGGAGTAGTGGAAAATGTGCTAGTTTTGGTCGATAGGTTAGTTTTTCCTACGGATTTTTATGTACTAAATATGGAGAATGATAGGAATATTACACCTGTAATTCTAGGTAGACCATTTTATGAGATTGCGGGCACTAAGGTAGATTTAGGGAATGGGACCTTGTCATTACAGTTTGATGGTGAGGTGGTGAGATTTGACATTTTTTTAGGATACTGATGAGTCTAGTGAGGATTTGTCTAGTCTGTTTGCTATTAAGGTGATTGATCCCACAGGGGATACTGATAGTAATGAGGTGGCTTTGTCAGATAGACCACCGATGCTGACGTTAGAGGGATACAAGCCTCCCCCTCTTCCTCCTATTTTTGCAGGTATCGAGAGTCACGACTGCGTTACCTCTAGGACACTACATAGAGAAGAGGATCTGGTTTGACAAGGGGTTCAGAAGGAGGAAAGGAATTAGGCAGTACTACATTAGAAATGATGAGTTGGCCCTCAGGAGGCCCAGTGCAGGATGATAAAGAGCAAGAAGTCGAGCCTAGGACTTTAACCAAAGGCACTATCCAGGAGGCAACCCGTCCAAAGAGGTATTTTTCTCACTTCCATCTTTCTTTTATCTTTGTTCCTTATTTCACAATGAGGACATTGTGTAGTTTAAGTGTGGGGGAGGGTAATTACTTCACCTATCTTTGAGCTTTTGTAATTGTTTTGAGATTTTTGAGTATTTTTATTTTTTAGAGTCGGTATTCATGTCTTTTCCCATATTTTGATGTTGTGCGAACTTCTATAATGGTGCATGGATTTTGAATCCTTACTATGTTTTAGATGTTAATATTGCAAATATGTATGATGAGGATATGATTGATCAAATTGAGGACTTTGACTTGAGCATGTGGATTATGATTATGATGCATCAGGAACAATACTAAGATTGCAAGTTTTCCATCTCATGTCTAGTTTTGTCATTTTGTCAATAATATTTTGCTCCGTCCTTTTTTGCTAAAAATAAAATAAAATTAAAATAAAAAGGTATTGAACTCCTAGTAAAATAAGCCGGAAGAGCACACGACCTCCGTGGAGTGAAAGATCACCCCAGGTTCGATCCTCAACGGCTAAATAACAAAGAGTTTCTTTAGCCGGACCGGACCATAAGACTCACGGGCCCGGTACCTAATAAGTGTTTATAAAGTGAAAAGTAAGTGAATAGGATGAAAATGAGCAATAGAAAGTTGCATGCGATATTACTTGAGTTGAGTTGTGTTTTTTTGTTTGCTTTCGATGGTATTGGAGCTTGTGCATTATTATCATAAACTATGAAGCATGTTAGGACAAGAATTAGTCGTTTATTTAATCTTACATTATTCACATTAATATATTACTTGGATAGAAACATCTCTTGCATAGTTTGAAGATTCAGGTCTATGTACTTGCATTGGGAGAACATAGTTAAAATTTGGGGAATAGTTGATGCCATTGTTGGGTTTATTTAGAGTCTTGTTAAGTCTTCAATTATTTTCAAAGATTTCTAATAGAGTCGGAGTCTACGCCCGTGCCTTGAAGATTGTAGGTACTTAGAGATAGAGTGTTGATTCGACCACCACTGGTGTCAATTCTTCCATACTCGTTGAGATCACCAAGTAGTTAGCAACAACTTACTCGAGGACGAGCAAGGTTCAAGTGTGGGGGTGTTTGATAAGCGACATCTAGTATGGGGCAACAAGTGGTCGTTAGCATCATTTATGGGCGATTTGGCATGATTATGGTGCATATTACCGTGATCTGAACCTCGCAAAGCAAAGACGCTATTCACAAGGACTACAAACATTTGAGGAGAAGATTGCCAAAGGGACGAAGCAAGAGCCGCACACACATGGACGCGACCGCGCATGACTGCAGAGTGACTGACGCGACCGCGCGCTAGAGGGCGCGACCGTGCCATTGTTCACGGAGGAAAGTGGAGAAATCGGCCCAGGCGCGACCGCACCGACACATGCGCGACTGCGCTGCAACATGCGCGACCGTGCCTGTGTCGGGCCAAAATTGCCGCAAAACCCTATTTCATCGAGATTGCACATTGGGCTTTGGACTTATTTTCTGATGGAGATCGGGTTGGGCCTCTTTAGTTTAGTCTTCTTATGTAAGGGTTAATAAATAGGGTGAGGTGTGCCTTAACCTTAATCATCTTTATTTTACGTTGTTTTCTAGTTTTGCATTTACGTAGTTTACAATGAGCCAGGAGTAGATCCACTTACTTTGTTTGATTGGTGGAAGCCAACAGATGAATTGATTATAAGACTTCTATTATTAGTTCTTAATTATATCCTAGTTGTTTTATCTCTCTTGTTCTTGTTGCTTATTTAACTGATTTATCTGTCTAACCTGATCATCTAGGTAGATTAAGTCTAATATATTTTGCTAGGTCGGACTTGTTCGAGTTGGAGAGTTTTATCATAGGGTAGAAAATCAATACATGACCTAGTTGGTATTGTAATTATCTGGAGAGATAATGATGTGTTAAACATCGGACTTGTGCCAATGGTACTGCATGTTCCTATTTATTTCTGAATGCATTGCTGCCTAGGCATTAAATCTTGATAGTTTCAGGTTGTATTTAGGTAAGGGCTATTAGGACTAGTTGGACTAATAGCTATATAAGAAAAAAGGTTAGGACAATTAGAGGGTATAAATATTAGGATAGAACCCGACTAGAAAAAGTCAATAGTCAATCAATTCGTTTGTTAGGTGGATACTAGTTAGGCAAGGTGTTTTCCCATAATTGTTTACAAATCAATCATTAGTTAGTTAGTTTCATATTTCCCCCCCTTTTGTTACCTTTTGAGTTGATTAAATCCAATATCACAAGAATTGATTCCTGATTCCTTGTGAGATCGACCCTGTCTTACCACTCTACTAGTTGGAGTAGTCGGATAGGTATTTTATTATTTTGACGTGGCAGAATGACGCTCGTCACTAAACAAAGAGTTTCATTAGCTGGCCCGGACCGTAAAATGGACGGGCCCGATAAATAAATTCGTGGTTTTAAAGAAGAAAATACATGAATATGTGAATAAAATGAAAAGAAGCAACAAAAATATATGTGGTATTGCTTGAGTTGAGGTGTGATTTTTGTGTCCTTTCCATGGTGTTGGAGCTCGTGATATCTTGCCATAGATTATGAAGCATGTTAGGAAGAGAAATTGTTGTTTGTTTGATCTTGCGTTATTATCCTTCATATGTCACTTGGATAGAGACAACTTTTGCATATTTTATAGATTCATTGTCTTGTACTTGCATAGGACAAACATAGTTCAAGTTTGGGGAATTTTTGATGTCATCCATGTTGGGTTAGTTTAGAGTCGTTTTGAGTCTTGTATTATTTTACTTTTATAGATTTTTGGTAGAGTCGGAGTCTACGCCCGTGCTTTGGTGATTGTAGGTACTTTGGAGCTGAAGTGTTGTTAGATGACCACTACTGTCAAGTTTTTCCATACTCGCTGAGACCGACGTGCATAATGGAAGAATGAGTGCATTGTTGCTTACTCGAGGATGAGCAAGGTCTAAGTGTGGGGGTATTTTGATAGGCGATATATTGCTAGCGTCATTTATAGGTGATTTGGTAATGTTATGGAGCATATTACTGTAATCCGGACCTCGCAGATAAAATGCGTTATTCGTGAGGATTACAGACAAGAGAAGTCGAAGAGAAGATTGCCAAAGGGACGAAGGCGTGACCGCGCACACGCAGTCATGCCAAGGTATAGAGCCTAGGGCGCGACCGCGCCACTGTCTCCGCACACACATCTCCAAGATTCCCCTAGACGTGACCGCGCCTACATGGGCGCAACCTCGCCTCTGTTGGGCGGGGAGCGCCGAGAGCTCTTCTTTGCGGGATTCACTTTGGGCCTTTTACCTCCTTCCTGATGGAGCTTCGGGTTGGGCTTTTTAGTATTAGATTCTTTATGTTTTTAGGTTAATAAATAAGGTTAGGAGCAAGGTTATTAAACTAGAGAGAGTATTGTTGACTCGGAAGAGGCCCCATGACTCAACTCGTAAGACTTTATTAAAATATTATATAAATAAATAAATATGAAATTGTGGGTTTGACGAGGGGTAGGATCGAGATAAAAAGCGAGTGTAACAAGATATATACGTGAATGTTACACTTACTCTATAATCAATGAACAAAAGCTATAAAGCTAGTATCCAAAGACTAGCTCTCAACAAAGCGAGTATAGATATGAGTGATTTGCCTGTTGAAAACCTTTATAGAGTAGCTTTGAATCGACTAGCTCTTATAGAAGAGTAGCTCGATTGACTAGCTTCAGTGTTTAAGATATGCGAAAGTTAAAAACACTTTTAAGCGAGTCTTTTTTCCTTAAGTAAGCACAAAACGCTAGAAAGAGAGTATGTAATAAATACGGAATAAAAAGGGAAAGCCACAATATGACTCTTAAATGGTTAAATGAAAGATTCAGCTCAATATGCACAGAGAGACTTGGTAAGGTGAGAACCCTTGACAATAATACATGCCCGGGATGAAACTCACCAATATATCGAATATAATGAACAAAGAATTACAAGGCCTTATAAATCTCTACTCACTACACTCGTGTTCAGCTTACTTACAACGTTTATTGCTCTCAAGTTGTAAAGACGAAACTCGCTCCCTCAGAGATCACCAACTATGCCTCAAACACTCAACCTTACTAAGCTCTCAGCTTTCAGTCCTGTTGCATCCCTCCAAGACACTCAATGTACTAACTCCCAGGCTTTCCTGATCCTATTGTGTTTGTTCTAGCTAGACTTTCTCTCCCTCTCGAGGTTTCCCGAGCTCGTGCGAATCCATACAACTATTACAACTATTTATATACATCCTAAACTTCTTCCCCAAGCTAGAAAACTCTATACAATATTGTAATAAAAGAGATTGCCACCTTGTCAATCCGTGTGACTACTCTCTCCAGGCAGCTCCTCCACAGATTTCTCCTTTTTTCTTGAGCAACAAACTTGTAACAAACTCTGTCACGCTGGCGACCAGCTTCCACACCACTCTGCTTCAATTCGTCCACGCTGGCGATCCACGCTCCTCACTCTTCATAGGTAGAAAGACATTCTCCTATCCTGATCTTCACGTCTTTCCCATCATCTGGCACGAATACTCTACACGCTGGTGCGGCCTAAGCCACTTGGACAGATTCCCTTCACTTTATTTCTTCATCGTTGAAGCACTTTATACACTAGCCGGAAAAGACTCTCTTAGTCTCTCCGCTAGTCCTTGGCCTTCAACTCTTCTTCACATCTTCACTTTGGAATTGTGATTCTTCAACTTAGAGTTGATTGAGACTGCCTTTGCAATATCTGCTATCTTTACAAGGCTCAAAGCTAGTATCTAGCTTGTCCGCTTGGTCAAAGCGACTCTCTCGGCTTCTTAATATACTCCCGTAATACTTAGAAAACACAAGATAGATCAGATGTAGTGTTTATCATCATCAAAACAAAAGAAGCGATTTGTCTGAGCAAGCTCAAACTAACAATTTCCCCCTTTTTGATGATGACAAACACTTAAATAGTATAAGCACATCTATTTCAAAACGTACTCAGTTAAGCTATAAGATATGTAATGAAGCTTAAACCTATACTCGACAGATTGACGAAATCTGCTCAAAATATCGCTAAAGACACTTAGCGAGTGTACCTTTATTCCCCCTTAGACCAAGATGGTCTAAATTCTGCCCAATTTCGACAATGGAAAGAGTATTCTACCTCAATCCTTCACCTACCTAAACCATTTTTCTTCCCCCTTTTGGCATCATCGAAAAGGCATAATAATTTATCAAAGGGAACTAAAAATAAGGTACTCAGTCACGCTTAACTCTGATAACAAGCATAATCATGCAAAGAGTATGAAAGCGAGAGAGTAACCATGAAGCACTCAAGTTACTAAAATGAATTTAAGGCATACTGTAAATATATATTATTCCTCACACCTTTTATAGCTGGAACCCTAGCGAGTCTATCAGATAGTCACGCAAAGAGAATTCAGAAAGCATGTAAGAGTATCAACTCAAATCACCTTCTTCTCAGTATGTTCACCAACTTTTACCAATAGACTTGATTTCTTCTTGGAGTGGCTTCGCTTGTCTCAGTGCCAAAATGATAAAGCGTGGCTTACCACTGGTCTCGAGCTAATATACTTGAAGCGAGACTGGACAAGATATTACTGTAATGTGTAGACTTCATAGTTTACCTCGCCTGATTAGCACTTGATTTAGATAGTTGTGTTGGCCTTCGAGGCAGTCATTCTTCACTTGCTTTAACAATTGGCACTTAGTTACTTATACTGAGAGAAGTTCGATCACGCTTGAGATGTGATACGGTCGCTTAATCATGAACTTCAAAGCACAACAATGAGGGGATATAATGAACATATAAGGGGGTCACTCACACTCAAATATAACATGTATTAAGCATGTGTATATAGGGGATACTGGATTTTGGTCACAATAATGTATACTTCCTGTGTGGAGATATATCAAGGGAATAAGGAATTATGCTTTAAAGTCAGGCTTAGGGACACTTAGAAGTGGATCATTTCTTAGGCATGTAATAGGCAAGAAGACAATCACCACTTTCATGATAGGTAAATAAGAGCATGCAATGATACAAAATATAGGAACATATTTGCATCAATATACTCATAAAGTTAGACATTTCTTGTTTAGATATAGCAAGTTAACAAGAAAAGATCATGAAAGCGCACCCCATCCTAAGTTCCCAAAGATAAAATAAAATGCTTAAACATAGCCAGTATGAAGGAACTTACAGCGAGTGGGAGAATGGTCTTATTGATAGGAATTAAGCCTAGCTGAAGCCTTAGATTTAAGAAAGGTACCCGATTTAGCGCTTTAGTGAAGATATCGGTGATTTGACTTTCAGTTGGTATATGTGTAAGCTTCACCCTCTTATGCTCAACTTGGTCTCGCAGAAAATGATGGCGAACATCTATGTTCTTAGAGCGAGAGTGATAAACCGGATTCTCAGAAAGATTTATGGCGCTTCTGTTATCATAGAGAATCTGAAGAGTACCTAGGTGAACACCATAGTCAACCAGCTGCTGCTTTAGCCAAAGCAATTGAGAACAACAGGATGCCATTGTGATGTACTCTGCTTCAGTGGTTGATGTGGCTATTGATTTTTTCTTCTTCAAGCTTCAAGACACAAGACATGGGCCAAGATACTGAGCCATACCACTGGTGCTTTTTCTGCCCACCAAATAACCAGTATAGTTTGCATTGGTATAGTCTATAAGGGAGAGCTTACTACCGCTGGGATACCAGAGACACAAATCTGGACTCCCTTTTAAGTACTGGAAGACTCGCTTGACATTTTAAAGATGTGAAGACCTTGGGTCTGATTGAGTACGAGCACATACTCCAACTTTAAATAATATATCCAGTCTAGACGCAGTGAGATACATGAGAGACCCTACCATTCCCCTGTAAAGAGTAGCATCGACTTTGTCTTGATAAAGGCCAAGATCCAGCTTAGTCGTGGTTGAAAAAGGGGTTGGCAGCGACTTGCAATCTTCCATGTCATACTTCTTTAGGAGTTTCTTAATAAAATTCTGTTGATGGTTTCAAATACCTGTTTGATTGATTAACATGCAGTCCTAGGAAGAAAGTGATCTCACCTATCATGCTCATGCTAAACTTTGAGCTCATTCTCTTCTTGAAATCCTCAATTAGCTGCAAGTTAGTCGAACCAAAAAGTATTGTAATCAACATAGATTTGGACAATTAGCACATCACCTTTTACCTCTCTAATGAACAAGGTATTATCAACAAGACCTCTCTCATAGCTATTTTGGAGAAGGTAGTCTAATAAACATTGTTACCAAGCACGAGGGGCTTGTTTCAGTCCATAGAGTGCCTTATCAAGCACAAAGACGGGCTCTGGATGATCTGGATCTTCAAACTCGGGTGGCTGCTTAACATACACTTCCTCTTTTATCTTACCATTGAGGAAGGCAGTCTTTACGTCCATTTGGAATAGCTTAAATTCCTTATGGGCCGCATAAGAAATTAATAAACGAATAGCTTCAAGTCTAGCAACAGGTGCATATGTTTCATCATAGTCAATACCTTCCTATTGATTATACCCTTGAGCCACTAGTCTCGCTTTATTTTGCACCACCTCTCCAGCATCATCTAGCTTATTTCTGTACACCCAACGAGTACCTATGACAGTTCTGTTTGTTGGTTTAGGTATGAGTCGCCACACCTCGTTTCTCTTAAATTCTTCTAGATCTTCTTGCATCGCGATCACCCAATTCGGATGAATAAGTGCTTGATTGATATTTTTGGGTTCCTGAACTGAGACAAAGGCACAGCTAGAGTAATGACATTCAGATCTAGAGCGAGTTTGCGTACCTGAATTAAATGAGGATATAATGTTGGTTACTGGATGATCCTTCATTTGTTGATAGTTTTTCATTTCAATTTGAGTAGAATAAGGAAGTGTGAGAATAGTAGTCTTTCTTTGAGTGCCATGCAAGCTCTCAGCTTCGTCTCCTAGACTCGCTTGAAGGTCTTGTAGTGTAGCTGGCAAGGGAGTCTCATCAGATGTATCTATAGATGGAGATTCTAGACTCGTTGCTATACTTGTTGGACTCGCTATTGGACTTGCTAAACTCGCCGGACTCGCTGCCTCTTCAGAGACTATTGGAATGACATTATTTCTTGGAGGAAGATCAGTATCACCATCTTCTTCATCCCCACTACCTGAACCTGGATCCACAGAAGGAGGAAATGAAGAAGACGAGATAGGAGATAGAGATTGACTAATCTTGATAAACGGATCTTCACTCATGACTACGCTAGAACAACATGCCTCTCATCGAACCTAACATGAATGCTATCTTCATTCTTCATGGTTCGCTTCTTGAGAACTATATATGCTTTGCTTGCTGGCGCATAGACTAAGAAGACAGCCTCATCACTTATGGCATCAAACTTCCCCAAAGAGTCCCTTCCATTATTATGAACAAAATACTTGCATCCAAACACCCTTAGATGTGAAATATTAGGTGTTCGTCATTTAAGCAGTTCATAGGGAGTCTTATCAAGCAGGGGTCTAAGCATAGCACGGTTAATAATGTAACTAGCTGTCCTCACAACTTGAGCCCAATAGCTAGATGGCAAACCACTAGATAATAGCATTCATTTAGCCATTTCTTCCAGAGTTTTATTTTTACGTTCAACCACACCATTTTGTTCTGGAGTATAAGGACCTGAGAAATTATGCTCAATTCCTTTACTTATACAAAATGTGAGGAACTCCTTATTCTTGAACTCAGTCCCATTGTCTGATCGAATCATTCGAATAAGGAGTCCTAGATTCCTTTCCAAAAGAGTAGCTAACTCATGAAAAGCACCAAATGCTTGATCCTTACTCTTTAGGAAGAGAGTCCAGGTGAACCGAGAAAAATCATCAACAAGAACAAAGATGTATTGATTACCCCTTACTCTGTGTTCACATAGGTCCACACAAATCCATGTGTATAAGTTCAAGAGGCGCTTTGGTAGACACTACCTTTTTTAGAGGGAAAGAACATCTAGTTCCTTTAGATTTGGAGCATTCTGCGCAAGAGGTCATAGGCAGTGGCTGGATCCTGGGAAGACCTCGCACGAGACCTTTAGATTGGAGCTTGTGTAGCAAGTACAAGCTAGCAGGTCTCAATCGTTGGTGCCATAGATTGGATTGCTCCTGAAGTGTGGCAAGGCACATCTGTCTAGCTGGGGAAAATTCATGATCAAACAGGTAAGTGCTACCAACCCACTTTCCTTTTAAGAGAATTTCCTGGTTAGCATTTTTAACAACACAAGCTATTGTGTTAAATGTAACCTCATTTCCCCCTTGGTCACACAACTGAGCTACACTAAGGAGGTTAAGTTTGAGATTATCAACAAGGTTAACATTTATGCACTTTGATAGCATTAGCGAGCTAAGTGCTACCACTACCAATGATCTTACCCTGTTTCTTATCTCCAAAGGATACATTTCCTCCGTTTTTAGCATGAAGTGAGAGTAGAAGAGAGGAGTCCCCTGTCATATGACAAGAGCACCCGTTGTCGATATACCATCTACTCTTACATTCATCTTATGTGTTAACATGTGTTCTTAGGCCTTCTGGTGCCATAAGGCAGGACGAGATTGAGTGAGGGAGAGAGAGTGAATCATGTTTTCGAACACCTTTGGCTTTCTTTTGTTGTTTAGCTGGCTATTTCATTTTGTTGGGATTGCTTTGTTCTTTGAAATATTTCTTGACAAGTCTTATCATGGTAGCATATTCCTCGTCCTTCATGATTCACAACAATAGAGAGAGATATATGTAGCGAGTGTCAATCAGTGCATACGAGTAACCTTAGCACTAATACCAATTGTGGGTTTGATGAGGGATATGATCGAGATAAAAAGCGAGTGTAACAAGATATATACGTGAATGTCACACTTACTCTATAATCAATGAACAAAAGCTATAAAGCTAGTATCCAAAGACTATCTCTCAACAAAGCGAGTATAGATATGAGTGATTCGCCTGTTGAAATCCTTTATAGAGTAGCTTTGAATCGACTAGCTCTTACAGAAGAGTAGCTCGATTGACCGACTTCATTGTTTAAGATATGCAGAATTTAAAAACACTTTTAAGCGAGTCTTTTTCCCTTAAGTAAGCACGACACGCTAGAAAGCGAGTATTGAATAAATGTGGAATAACAAGGGAAAGCCACAATATGAGTCTTAATTGGTTAAATGAAAGATTCAGCTCAATATGCACAGAGATACTTGGTAAGGTGAGAACCCCTGGCAATAATACATGCCCAGGATGAAACTCACCAAGATATCGAATATAATGAACAAAGAATTACAAGGTCTTATAACTCTATACTCACTACACTCGCGTTCAACTCACTTACAATGTTTATTGCTCTCAAGTTGTATAGAGGACACTCGCTCCCTCAGAGATCACCAACTATGCCCCAAACACTCAGCCTTACTAACCTCTCAACTTTCAGTCCTGTTGCATCCCTCCAAGACACTCAACGTACTAACTCCCATCTTGTTGTGTTTGTGCTAGCTAGACTTTCTCTCGCTCTCGAGGTTTCACAAGCTCGTGCGAATGCATACAACTATTTATAGAAATCCTAAACTTCTTCCCCTAGTTAGAAAACTCTATGCAATATTGTAATAAAGGAGATTGCCACCGTGACAATCCGTGTGACTACTCTCCAGGAAGCTCCTCCACATATTTCTCCTTTTTCTTGAGCAACAAACTTGTAACAAACTCTGTCACGCTGGAGATCCGCTTCCATATCACTCCGTTTCAATTCGTCCACGCTGGCGATCCACGCTCCTCACTCTCCATAGGTAGAAACACATTCGCCTATTCTGAGATTCACGTCTTTCCCATCATCTAGCACGAATACTCTACACGCTGGTGCAGCCTAAGCCACCTGGACAGATTTCCTTCACTTCATTTCTTCATCGTTGAAGCACTAGATACACTAGCCGGCAAAGACTCTCTTCGTCTCTCCGCTTGTCCTTGGCCTTCAACTCTTCTTCACATCTTCACTCTGGAATTATGATTGTTTAGCTTAGAGTTGACTGAAACTGCCTTTGCAATATCTTCTATCTTTGCAATGCTCAAAGCTATCTCTAGCTTGTTCGCTTGGTCAAAGCGACTCTCTTGGCTTGTTAAACTACTCCTGTAATACTTAGATAACACAAGATAGATCAAATGTAGTGTTTATCATCATAAAAAAGAAGAAGTGATTAGTCTGAGCAAGCTCAAACTAACCGAAATATAAACACAAAATATGAACAATATATAATGAAAACCTAAAGAAATTAATTTGACATTTTAAAAAAATCTTTCTAGCTTTATTACGTTAATAAAATTTGATACTGAATTATCAAATAATCTATAATATTAATTTGATATTTTTTATTTTAATTCGCTAATTAAGTCTAAAGTGGGCTATAAAATTATAATAAAATGGACTAAAATTGAAGAAATCAATTGGTCCTCCTTTAAGCACGCTTGATTTCTTTTTATTTTAGCCCTGAAGGAGATGATTCTCCTCCCATATTGTGAAAGGAGAGTAGCTTGTAGATTTGACGATGTAGCTCCCTACTCTGCATTTCAACCTGCAATGACAATCAAGCTTTTGGTTTCTAACGAAACAATTGCTTTGAAGGCACATTGCCCTAGCTATTCTTGAGCTAGAAAGTAGAACATTCATTTCACAGCTCGAGGAACACGCTCAGAATAGATTGGATAATTCATCTCAAGTCCTTGAGGAAGTCTAGCTTTAGAAGGCATGCCTTTTAACGCTTTGGTTTTGGCCTTCTTGGCTTGGGATTCGTAATTCTCATCTTCCAATAAGCACGACGAGTTAGAGCTTGAGCTTGAGCTTGAGCTTGAATCTGGACATGAAACACCTTTGGCTTTAGTTCGAAGTTGTGCTGGTTGTTCTTCTTCCTTGAAATTTCTTTGTTCCTTCATGATTCAGACTATAGAGAGAGTAAGAATCAATGCAAGAACAACCTTTTCTCTGATACCAATTGTAGGATCGAATTTGTTTGGCTCGCGTAAAGTGTTTTAAGATGTAAATAGTGAAAACACAAGTAAGCTAGTCTAATCTCAAATATTAACTCTAATAGCTAGGAAGTTAAAGAGTTAGTACTGAGGAATAGATATTAGCTACAATTTTAAGCTTAGTAAAATGATTTAAGAAGCTCGGCTTATGCAATGATTTTTCCAAGGTGAGAACCCTAAGCTTCTAATAAGCTCGGGATAAAACTCACCATTAAACTTGTATTAATCAAGAGCAAGTACACACTTAATCTACTTCTAGTTCAAAGTAATTCTCTCTCACAACACAAGTTGCGTTCAACTCATACAAGTAATATCTCTCTATCAAACTCCTAAGTGATTTAGACACTAGCTCTCTTCACAATGACTTAATCACAGTATAGCTTTCTCTCTAGCATTCTCTCTGTCTTAATCACTTTTTCTCTCTAAGATCATGATGCTCTAAACTCGTCTAGATAAACTCATGCCTAACATTACTCCTATGCACGCCTTATATAGTAATTCTAACTTGATACCCTGAAGCTAGCTATTCTATATCTTGTGGCAATGAAGACAGCCACCTCAGCGATCCGTGTGATCATTTCACTCCTGGAAATGCATCAACGGCCTTCATCTCTTTGTGCTTCCTCGCTTGATCTTCTAAGCTCATCCACGTTGGCAATCTCACCTTCAACGCGTCTCTGATTTGTCCAGCTTGGCGCTTCCCGTCCATCCACTAACTAAAAGTAGAAATCCTAACAAACTCCTAGTTGTTTCCATTTCCCTTAAGTTGTAGCTTCAACGGCCTTCCCTTCACTTGACCAAATTAATATTCTATGTGCTTGTGCAGGATTCCACCCGTAGACTCCCGTCGTTCGCTCTATTACTTGTATCTTCTCTCTTTTCTTTGAAATGCGATCCACTAGCTTTACAACTACTCTCGCTCGCTTAAAGCTAGTACTTCCGACTTCTTATTTCTGCTTCTGTAAGTCTTGTTCTATCTTGGCGAGATTCAGCTTTCCCCGCTAGACCTTGAGCTAGTCCCATCATGGACTTAGCTAGTTCGCTTGTGTCAAAGCTACTCTCAGAACTCCTCGAGCTATACCTGATTAGCTTAGATCACAAAAACGACATCAAATACTTAGGTTTGTTATCATCAAAACAAGCGGAACATTTGAGCTAGCTAGTTACACACTCTAGCTCAAACCAACATATGTGAGCCAACTCAATGTCTATACTCCAACTCGTAAACTTGTACGAGTTTACGAGTCAACTTGCGAGTTTGATAACAATGGTTAGGAGCTTGCCCCCTCATTATCACACATTACCTTTTCTAATTTACGTTGTTTAGAGAACATGTCAGAGTAGTCTCTTTTACTTTGTTCAACAAGTTGAAGCATTCATATGGTTGGTTTGTAAAACTTCTACTTTGGTTTTTATTCATATTTGGTTTGTTTCATCTCTCTTGCACTTAGTTGTTTTATTGGATTTCATTTATCTGTATGGACTGATCATCTAGGTAGAATAGATCTGTTCATATTGCTAGAATTTGACTTGTCCGAGTTGGAGAGTCCGATCTTTATTTAGCAAATCAATGCATGACCTAGTTGGGATTGTTATTGTGGAGAGAGTTAATTGTGTGTTAAATATTGACTTAAGTCAATGGTACTACAAGCACCTATCTATTCTTGAGTTCATTGCTGCTTGATTATTAAATCTTGATAGTTTCAGGATTTTAGTTGAGTAAGAGTTATTAGGACTAGTTGGACTATTAACTATACAAGAACAGGGATTAGGACAACCATAGCATATGAATTGTAAGATGAACCCAGAAGTCAGGGTTATAGTTGAGTACATTACCTTCGGAATTACAATGAGTAAATAATTGACTCCTAATGAGTAAATAATTGAGTACGTTACCTCATAAAGGGTCTTTCAGTACCTGCATGATAGATTGGTTGATCATTGAATCCAAATGACTATCGGGCTCATCGTACCAATCCTTCTTCATTGCTGCTTGATTATTTAATATTGATAGTTTTAGGATTTTAGTTGAGTAAGGGTTATTAAGACTAGTTGGACTATTAACTATACAAGAACAGGGATTGGGACAACCATACCATATGAATTGTAAGATGAACCCGACAGTCATTAGGAGTCAATGATCAACCAACCTATCCGTTGTGTGAATACTTGTTGAATGAAGTGTTTTATCCTTATTAATTTCATAATCACTTAGTTAGTTTAATTGCATTCAATTCCCCCCTTGGTTAATATTAAATTGATCATATTAAGAATAAAAGAAATGATAAGTCGACTCCTTGTAGGATTCGACCCTTTCTTGCCACTTTACTAAGGAAGAGTAGCTAGTTAGGAAATTTACTTTGATAGGGAAAACAACAACCATTTTGGCCCCGTACATTTTGGCGTCGTTGCGAGGGAGTCAAAGATTCTTTTCTTGTGTTTTTGGTTTGATTGACTTTGGTGTTGACTAGTGTATGATCAACACTCGTGCTAGTGATCACTTTCTTGTTGAGATAAATCCATAGATCGAGCGGGCCATACGTAAGAGTCATAGAGAGAAGAGAGCCGAGACTGATACAATGGAAGACGATCAGCCTAGATAGCAGACTCCTGAGAAGATAGCTATTGCGGAGCAAGGAGGAGAAATAGCTCAACTAAGACAACTTGTAGAAGCGCAGCAAGAGGCCTCTTTATAAACTTGACATTTTTGGTGCATTTATTGTGACAGAAAATAGAACCGATTGCATATTCGGATTGTTCAATCTTTGCACACATATTTATGTAGATGGAATGTGTTGATGTGGCATTAATATTTGATATTTATAGAATCAATAGTTTTTATATATAAATTACGCATATGCTTTTAATTAAATATACATAATTATAATAACTTTTTCTTTCAAGAAGAAAATTTAAATAACTAAGTTCATTACATTTGACATCTCTTTATATACACCATAATTAATTCTTTATATGTTTCTTTATTAACTCTATGTGAACTTGAGAATCTCAAAATACACCTTTTCAGTTAAATGGGCAGATAAATTAGGTCATGAGTTTAAAGATAATTATTACCTGCAATTCTAGATTAATAGGTACACAAAACGATATAAAGAAAAACCAAAGACAAACTTCAACATTGAGTAGTTTCATCAAATCTCAGTAAAAAACATTAATGTCACAACCTTTTGTAGCTAATCAAATTGATGTTAGTGCATAAATGAGGGGAAAAACAAATATTTCAATAGATAATTAAGCAATAGAATGATTTAAAACAAGTCTTAAGCAGTTACAACGTTCAGTCCAAGATGATTAACTGAAGTAACCCTCATGATTGTAAAGGTAACATTTCTACGACTTCAAGTTGGACGGTCGCCCTTGGTCTCTTCCTCCACGCTACGCTCATAAGTCAGGGACACCTCATGTTCTTCTACAACCTTAGTGTTGGTGGGTTCCAACTTCTCAGTGCATCTACCAAAACAACAAGGAACACGTTGGCATGGAAATGTATTAATTATTTGAAAGGCAAGATTATTTTGTTAAGGGATCTCAGTAAAAGCACAATGATTTGGTCTCCTTGCGCTTGGTCGCAGTTCCACTTTCATCCCCTACTTCTTTTCTCAACTCCACAAAGTACCTGACAAAGATGAAAGTAAAAAGTCGTGAAACAGAATTTGCAATTTAAATTGTCCTAGTCCTAGTCATAAATTTGTAAGGAGTAGCGTACCTTGTTACTTATGTTTGCCTCCAAAACCTTGTTAACAGTGAAATGGATCTAAGATGGCTTTTCAAAATAGGTATGTGTCTTCTCCTCAAAAATATGACAGGAGTTCACCAGGTCAAACAGTTCTCGAGGAAGGATATTGTCTCCCATGTCATCCTACAAAAAAGATTGCGTATGAGAAAGCCAACGTGTGTACATTTCGGTTTAGAGATTGGAGTACAAGTTAGACCTGTTTTGATCCATTAGCAATCGTATTAAATGTCAAAGATACATGAATAAAGAAATAACCATACAATTATTCTCAACAACAATGTGCAGCAAGTTACTACCAAAAAAACAAAGAGAATTATGTAAGTAATATGATCGAAGTACATGTATCCTCACCTATACAACAATACTTGTTAACTTGTGCGAGGGAATTCACAGTTCTTTTGCAAGTCTCGCAATGGAAGCCAGTCCCAACACGTGCAACCCAACAACCACCCATTCCGCAAGAGTTGTAGAACCAACTATCCTTTGTGCATATGGAAGCAATCCGAACCTTGCATTAATAGCTCTGGTCTGCCAAAGATGAAGATATCACATAAGTTGTGTGACATTTTAAACTATATTCAAGAAATGTCTTGTTTGTTATCTTGGGTGTAAAATTTTCGCTATAATAGACCATAAAATTTTGAAAAAATAGTTTTCCTTTAAAAAAATTGTTAAAAAGGAATATAACCCAGATTGTAATTTGAAAGTCCTAGTTATTTGTCGCAATGCATAATCGACACCCCTCCAAGAATAACCCGGGCATTTATTAATGGAATTATCCATATTCTAGGTAGAATATGCCGGATACATTGTTACAAAACACGCCCGGTATAATATGTTTTTTCAGTTGATAGAATTTATACCCAAATATATATCCAGTATGTTTAACTAAAAGGGAAAAAAACCTTTCTTTCTCATTTCCCTAACACCAGATATGAACTTACACCTTTCTCCGCGTCCATCCGCGCGCCTCCCTACGCTGTCAATCTCTTCAAGCCCTCCCCTTCATTGTCACGGACCTTGTCTGCGCCTTCAAACTCCCCGCTTTACTCCTATTTTTAAGCTTTCCGTTTGGCACCTCTCTAAGTTGCAGTCTCTCTCCTTCGATGGCCTTCAAGCTCCCCTCTTTGTTTTTGCCAGCCTTCGTCGTTGCCTTCAACCTCTCCGCTCTGCTCCCATCTTTTGATCTCTCCGCTTAGCTTTTCCCCGAATCTGCTTCTTGGCATGTTGAATTGGTAAGGTATGTAGAACTTTGTGCCTTATCTCCGGAATTCCAACTTCTTCTTTATACTGGAGAGTTGCAATTATCATAGAAGTGAATTGCAAGGAATTGGACAACTATACCAAGTTTCTACCATTTGCATACTTAGTTACTAAGAACAAGCTTTTTACAATTGGAAGAACACATATTAGAAAGATTTTGCATTAATCCTCTACCTTAATCAATTCGTTCCCATCAATATCCTGTTTTGGAGCTGTTCTATTTCAAATTAGAGTTCAATTTATTAGTAAACTAAATTTGGTTTTATCTTTCAATTTTTCTAGTGAAAGTTTCAATCTTGTGTTGAGATTTAAATTGTTTTTTATTTGAAATTTCCATTCCTGTATAAATGTATGTATTTGGATACTTATTTTTTATTGTTTCTGAGCATAGAAATTTTCCCTCTATGTGCGAAAATTTATAAGTTCCGAGCGTTATATATAAAATGCTAAATACAAAGTCTAAAATTGTCAGCAAACCCAATATTTTGTTGTAGTATGTACCCATCTTTTTTTTTAGTTTTAGAAAAGTGTCTGGACACCTTAATTGCATGGATTTTAATAAACTCTAAGCTGAAACTTCAGCTTTTTTGAAAACTGTTGTAGTGCTCCAGTGCTTGGTTTTCTGAAATCTCCTCTTTCTTTTTCCCGTTTCTTGCAGATTATCGTCACAATTGCAGAACATCACAGTGCTACTGATCCATACCAGTTGGTATCCCAAAAACTTGAGATTGTGTTAAAATTTGTTGATTTGACATCAGATGAAACTCTGGAT
>NW_027368511.1:0-49191 GCF_046119375.1 Phyllobates terribilis | reverse complement strand
TGCTCAAACTACCGAATCCAGCATCAAAAATCTCGAAAAGCAATTTGGGCAATTGGCCGAGGCTGTCTCCAACCTTACGAAACAAAAGTCGAGGAACCTTCCCGCTCAAACCGAGAGAAATCCGAGAGAGAACATCAACACTGTGCAGTTAAGAAGCGGACGACAACTTGAAGAGAAGGGAGAAGAAGAGTTGCTGCGAAAAGAGGCCGAACAGATGTCGTGATCGAGACAGGAAGGTCGCGACCGAGACATAGCCCCAGTAGAGATGTCGTGATCGCGACCTGAGGATCTCGACCGAGATGACGGTAAGTTGGTTTCCGAAAATTTGGACGAAAAAAATCTCGACCGTGACTCAACATCTTGACCGCGATCTGGTCCCAGTTTTCCTGAAGCCTCAACATCTCGATCGTGACTCTCCTGCAGTGCAAGTTGAAGACGACTATGAGGACAGAGGTGATTTCAAGATAGGACAAGAGAACTATGTAAGGCCTAACTTTCCTCTTTTATACTCCGAGAAACCACCTGCACCCTTCCCAGAAGCCTTGAGGGACACACGCAGACCTGCGAATGACAAAGAACTCTTCGAAACATTTAGTAAGTGTGAGGTAAACATTACTTTGCTAAACCTCGTTAAAAGTATTCCTCGTTATGCTAAGTTCTTGAAGGAGCTCTGCACCATCAAGAGGAACCAAAAGTTTAAGGGTAAGCAAAAGGTACAGGTGAGTGAAAGAGTGTCCGCTGCCATTACGCAAAAGATAGCAAAGAAGTGCTCAGACCCGAGGATGGTTAGTATTCCCTGTATTATCGGTGAGAAGAGGATTAATAAGGCCATGCTAGATCTAGGGGCTTCTATTAATGTCATTCCGTTCTCTTTATATAAATTTCTAGGACTAGGACCTTTGTCTGATACAGGGATTGTGATTTAGCTAGCCGACAGGTCAACGGTCCACCCGAAAGGGATAGTCGAGGAAGTGTTGGTAATGGTTGATAATTTGATATATCCAGCTGATTTTTATGTACTAGAGATGGAGCATGATAAGCAAGCTGCGCCTATCCTCCTGGGTAGGCCCTTCATGAGAACAGCCAATACTAAGATAGATTACGCAAGTGGGTGCTGACACTTGAGTTTGATGGATATGTAGTTCGTTTTAACATATTTGAGGCTATGAAACACCCTACGAATGATAATTCTGTTTTTGCCATAGATGTAATTGACCCTATTGTTCAGGAAGTTTTTGATGTGTGTGGGACTGATTCACTTAAATCTGTCGTAGAAAATAGCATTGTAAGTTCAACTGAGCATGATATGATACTACCTGCTGATGTGCATTAGGTTCTAGCTGAGTTTGATGCTCCAGGTACCCTTTTGGCCGGTGGGCCCGCGCTACTAACATTTTCGAGCGAGAAACCGCTCCCTTCTATTGTGCAGGCACTCACCATTGAGCTACAAGATCTACCTCCGCATCTAAAGTATGCATTTCTCGGCCAAGGAGATACGTTGCCGGTCATCATATCGAGTGCTCTCGGAAAGGAATGGGAAGAGAAGCTAGTGGAGGTCTTGAAAAGCAACATCACAGCGTTAGGATGGTCCATTGCCGGCATCAAGGGAATAAGCCCATCCACATGCATGCACAGGATCTTACTGGAAGAAGGAGGTAAGCCAAGCCGAAAACCTCAGCGGCGATTAAATCCTCCCATGATGGAGGTGGTAAAGAAAGAGGTGCTGAAATTGTTATCGGCCGATATGATCTACCCAATTTCAGACAACCGGTGGGTCAGCCCAATGCAGGTCGTTAAGAAGAAAGGAGGGATCATTGTAGTGGAGAACAAGGATGGTGAGAAGGTGCCACAAAGAACGCAGAATGGATGGCGTGTTTGCATCGACTACCGCAAGCTGAACGCGGTAACCCGTAAGGACCACTTCCCTCTCCCTTTTATTGATCAAATGCTAGAACGTCTTGCAGGTCGCGCCTACTATTGTTTTCTCGATGGATACTCGGGTTACTTCCAGGTGGCCATAGCACCGGAAGACCAGGAGAAGACTACTTTCACATGTCCTTTCGGCACGTTTGCATACCGCAGAATGTTGTTCGGACTTTGTAACGCACCAGGTACATTCCAAAGATGTATGGTAAGCATCTTCCCCGAGTACATTGAGAACTTCATTGAGGTATTTATGGATGACTTTACAGTCCATGGTGATTCGTTTGAGGCATGTTTGAATAAATTGACACTTGTGCTACAATGATGTGTAGAAACTAATTTGGTGTTAAATTCTGAAAAGTGTCATTTTATGGTTAATCACGGGATTATGTTGGGTCATATTGTATCTGATAAAGGAATTGAGGTCGATAAGTCAAGGATTGACGTAATTCAGTCCTTACCTTCTCCTACTAATGTGCGCGAAGTTCTTTCTTTTCTTGGACATGCAGGCTTTTATCGCAGGTTTATAAAAGACTTCTCCAAGATCTCGACACCATTATGTGAGCTGCTGAAGAAGGAGGTGGATTTTGTCTTCACCGACGAATGTAAGCTTGCATTCAACACCTTAAAGTCGCACCTCACTGTCGCGCCTATCATCAAAGCGCCGGATTGGTCCCTACCATTCGAGATTATGTGTGATGCTAGTGATTATGTTGTAGGAGCTGTTTTGGGCCAGAAAGTGGGGCGAGCAATGCACGTTATTTACTACGCGTCAATGACGCTGAGAGGCGCCCAAAAGAACTACTCCACCACCGAAAAGGAGTTGCTAGACGTAGTCTACGCCCTAGATAAATTCAGACAATATTTACTCGGCGTTAAAATAATCATCCACACCGATCACGCAGCTATCTATTACCTCATGAATAAGAAGGAATCGAAACCTAGACTCATCCGGTGGGTTTTTATTGTTAAGCGAATTCGATGTGGAGATTCTGGATAAAAAGGGTTCCGAGAACTCCGTGGCGGACCATCTTAGCCGGATAGTTTATGATGGTGGTGAAGAGGCAAGACCGCGGTTGGGCGAATTTCCGGACGAGTCCGTGTGCCGAATTGATATCATTTACACCCAGGAATTGCACATGTCTCGACCGCGACTAGACCTCTCGACCGAGATGACGGCCCTTCATACGAAATCGGAAATTACTGGAACAAAATCTCATCCGCGACGTGAGAATCTCGACCGCAATTTAGGCTCAGTTGACGAGTCTCGATCGCGACCCGACGTTCACGACCGCGATTTGGTCCTAGTTGATAAGTCTCGACCGCGACCTGTAGCTCTCGACCGCGACTTTCCCTCAGAATCGTTTAGGTCCGCCTCTGAAGCTCAATTGCTTACTCTTCACTCCCTCAATCCGTGGTACGCACACATAGTGAACTACCTAGTTCGAGAAGAATTTTCTCCTACCTGCACCAAAGCTCAACGCGACAAAATCAAAAGCGAGGCCAAATACTATGTGTGGGATGATCCTTACTTATGGAAGCATTGTATGGATAAGGTAATCCGACGGTGCCTCCCGGATAACGAGGTATAATCTGTCCTCTCTTTTTGTCATTCTTATGCATATGGGGGGCATTTTGGACCCAATAACACTGCTAGGAAGGTGCTTGACATAGGTTTCTTTTGGCCACACATCTTTCGAGATGCTTAGGCTTTTTGTCAATCTTGTGATAGGTGCCAGAGGGTTGGGAAAATATCCCGAAGGAATGAAATGCCGCAAACACCGTTGGTCTTTTATGAGATCTTCGATGTTTGGGGGGGGTAGACTTTATGGGACCGTTTCTTATCTCTTTTGGGAATCTATATATATTATTAGCGGTGGACTATGTCTCCAAATGGGTGCAGGCAAAAGCCACCAAGACTGATGATTCGAAAGTAGTTGCAGGTTTTCTTAAAGAGAACATTTTTGCTAGATTAGGAATCCCAAAGGCCCTTATCAACGATCAGGGCACCCACTTCAAGAATAAGACGGTCAACGCCCTACTAGAGAAATATGGAGTAACCCAGCGAATCTCTACAGCATACCACCCGCAGAGCAATGGCCAAGCCGAGGTCTCAAATCGGCAAATCAAGGGGGTGCTGGAAAAGACAGTTGCTCCAAATAGGAAGGATTGGAGCCTCCGCCTCGATGATGCACTATGGGCCTATCGCACCGCATATAAAACGCCCATTGGGATGTCCCCATACCGCCTAGTATTCGGAAAGGGATGTCATCTGCCAGTGGAGCTCGAGCATAAAGCATGGTGGGCGGTCCAGAAATGTAATATGGAGATAACCGAGGCTGGCGAGCACCGGAAGCTACAGGTGCATGAGTTGGAGGAGATACGCCGAGAAGCATACGAAAATGCGATGATATATAAGGAGAAAACTAAGGCGTGGCATGACAAGCATATACTGCGCAAGACCTTCAATGTGGGAGATAAGGTACTACTCTACAACTCGTGTCTTCACCTCTTCCCAGGTAAGCTGCGGTCTAGATGGAGCGGGCCCTTTGTGATAGCCCGCGTCTTCCCTCATGGGGTGGTGGAGCTTTTCGACAAGGACAACCATAACACTTTCAAAGTGAACGGTCAGTGGCTAAAACCTTATCATGCGAGTTTCTCCAACGAGGTAATTGAAAAGGTGGATCTTGAGGAGCCCGGTACGGACAATTGAGGAGCTAGATTACGTCGTGCCGCGATGTTAACTAAGGCGCTGATCGGGAGGCAAACCCGAGGGATTTTTACTAACGTTAATCCCATTACTTTGTTTTGTTTTTATTGTTTTTAGGAACACCCGCAGAGCCAGCAGGTAGGAAGCCATTGGAGGAGTAAAACCGACACAACCACCTGAAACTGCCCATGTCGCGATCGCGACCAATGCATCACGATCGAGATATTGCCTCAGTAGAGATTTTGTGATCGCGACCCCTTCATCTTGACCGCGACACGGCACCTACCTTCGCTCAGATTGGACGACGACGACGATGTTAGTTCGGGGTGCCTTCTCCCTCTTCCCTTTTTATGATGTCCTCTTTTGTTGCATTGAGGACAATGCGTTGTTCAAGTGTGGGGAGAGGAGTTGACGTACCAAGTTGGTTTATGATGCTGTTTTTGGTTTTCTCTTGCTATTTTGTTGATTTTCTTTATGTTTTTCGAGTCTTTGTTGAACTGTTCTAGTTGTTTTTTCGATCGAGCATGTACCAGGATTTATGTTGCTTGAACTTTTGCATCATTTTTATTTTAAAGAAAAAATCAGAAAAACCCATGGAGAGTAAAAAAGGAATGGATCGAAAAGGGAGGCTCCAACAAAAATAAAAATCAGAAAAAATTTAAAAATTTAAAAATAAAAACCAGACTAGTAAAAATTGAATAAAAAGGAAAAGGTTGGTGCCTGAAAATAAAATGAAAAGAAAAGAAAAATTCCTACCACTTAGAATTTTGGTGAAAACCCGAAAGGGCGCCGGATTTACTTTGTTTTGTGATTGATTTTATTGATTGCATATCTATTAGAGTCGGAGACATAAGAAGGGAGCTGAAGGATGTCTCGGGCTTTAGGATTCTCCAAGGAGGGATAAGGAGTTAGTTTTGGCCTATTATCTCTTTGTTTATGAGCTTATTATTGTTATCCACACTTTGCAAGCTTACTATTCCACTAGTTCATTAGTTTTGCTACATATTATTGGCGGTTGTGTTAGATTCTGGATTAGATTTCTATTTCTTGGAGTTTGATGCATATTGTTGTGGTTGTACTATGCAGATTTTTGAATTAGGATTGGTGGTTGTGATTTATGGATTTATTATATTATCTAGTGGTTTAGGACATTACTGGAAGAGGAGGAATAAGAAGTGTATAAGCAAGTGGGGGACTCGATTCTATATTTATTATGTTATATTTATGTAACCTTACCGTTAGAAGGAGATTAGGAATTCCACATGTGCTTAAACGCACACCACTTAGTTCGATTTTACTATTGTATTGTAGTGGTGACATATGAAGTGGAGAAATAACGAGGGTTTTGGGTAGGACATCTCGGAGACATAAGGAGATAGATCGGAGTAGGTTAGTGCTTATTTACAGTTGGAGTTTGAAGTATAGTCGCTAGCAAACTTTCTCTATACTTACTGTAGACCTTTGTGCTTTTAGGAGGAGTGAGCTTTATTTTGCTTACTCGGGGACGAGCAAGGTTTAAGTGTGGGGAGGTTTGATAGGAGCTTATTATATGGTGTTAACTAGTGACTATTAGCTTAGGATTAGTGATGTTTAGGTGCTTATTGAGTGGTATTCCCGGAATCCGGTATGGTGTTCATTTATGGATTTGCGGGATGCTCATAAGCGGTATTTTGTGGTTTGATCATGGAGATCCCGTTTGTACTCACTTTTAGTGCATTTGGGACGGAGCTAGAGAGAAGAATACCACACCTACACCCATGGAGAAGCCTAGAGGCGAAGCCGAGCTGCCTCGAAGCTTATAGAAGACCGAAGACCAGTTCGAGAGAAGGCCTCATGACCGAGAGGAGGTGTCACGATAGAGATCCAGCCGCAGAGAAGATGTCTCAACCGAGACCTGAAGTCGCGATCGAGACTTAGCCTCAGTAGACATGTCTCGGCTGAGACCCTAATGTCGCGATCGAGACTCACGCCGACTCTGAGAACTGGAGCCAGATCGCGATCGCGACCCACAAGTCTCGATCGCGACCGCGGACACGGACCGGCCCAATTGCAGATTTAAGTCCGAGATTTGATTTGTTTTTCCCTATTTTATTATTTCTTTTGAGTTATTTTATTTCCCTTTCACTAGATACTATATAAACCCTTAGCTTAGACCTTTGTTCAATTTCACAACTCATCCTTAGAAATTCAGCAGCCAAGAAGAAAGCTTCCACCTTTGTTCCACTTTCACCTTCACCCCTGGTTAGTTTCATTCATAATTATATATTGCTTTCAAATTGGCTATGTCTGGCTAAGATCCTACTAGTTCACTCTTAGGTTGAGGCCACTATTTTAGGATATGTTTGTGAGAATTCTTATGTTTATGTTCTAATAATAATTTCAGCATTGTTTTATGATCTTTTGTGCTTTATTGTCTATTGATTGATCTTGGTTTTATCTAGATGGCCAAATAGGTTGATTATTATTCATTCATATTGCTAGGCTTGATAACTCAATTTGAAAAGTCTTGTCTTTTAGGTAGCAATCAGAATTAGCATAGACTATTTACGAGTGCTTATTTTGTAGAGATTATAAACCTATGTCGAGTATCGGCTATTTACCAATGGTATTGCATAGGCCTACTTATCTTTGATCTTTATGTTGTTGCACTTGTGAACCTTAGGATTTCTTTGTTTATTGCTTACAACAAGGGTTTCTAGGACTATTTGGACTAGTTATTAATTACGAACAAAGAGTAGGACAATTGGATTAGATAATTAAGAATATAGGATTAAGAGAATTCAATGATCAACTTTCCATAAGAATAATGCACTGATGCTAAAAGAGTGAGCTTCCATCATAATAGTTTACAAATCCAACATTTACCGTTTTATTATTGCTAGTTAGATAACAACATTCAAAACCCCCCTAGTTACTACTAGGTAACACGAAAGAAATAAACTATCGTTGTGCCTCTCTTGGGATTCGACTCCGACTTACCACTTTACTAGTGGATTGTTTAGTTGGTTATCTTTGATAGGAACATCGACCGTTTACGCCTGTCACCTTCTATAGCTCCTGAAAGATTTCTTTCCATATATACGCTCGGTCCCCTTCAGCTTCACTCGGTCCCCTAACTTCTGGTGAAGCCCTTTCAGCGCTTTATTTCTCTACTCGCTTAACTCCCTTTAAGGCGCTTCAGCTGACTCCCTTAAGGCGCTTCAACTTCCTGACTTAAGGCACTTCAGCTAACTCGCTTCAGCTTAACTCCCTTGAGGTGCTTCAGATTCCTGACTTAAGGCACTTCAGCTAACTCGCTTCAGCTTAACTCCCTTGGGGCGCGTCAGCATCCTAACTTAAGCTCCTTACTTTCCTTTTCTCAAATGACTTATTTTGCTCAAAGGCCTATTGCTATCCTGCAATAACTCACTCAAGGTAGACATTAGTGTATAAGGTTGTTTGTTATCATTAAAATTGAGGCATTATTAGTTATATGAACTAAGGGTCTAGTCCATATAACCAACAATTTTGCCCTTTTTAATGATGACAAAAATAGAATCGTGGCATAGATATAGAGTTTAGCCAAAATAGAACTGAGTAGGAAGTAGCTTGGTTCCTCCTTAACAAATGAACGAGTAGCACTCATCTCCCTTTGAACTTACCATGAGTATTAGTTCCCCCCTGAATTAAATAGTCCCTATGCCTGTAATATTCCCCCTTTTGACATCATTTAAAAGGATATGCTCAATATTAAACAAGGGAAACTAACAGTAGCACGTGCGTGCCTTCTAGAGGAATGAGTAAGTGATACCAAAGAAAAAACAACAAGTCTAGCCCTATCTCAGTACGCACTAGAGAAAGCAGGTAAGTGAACCAAAACAAGCTTATCATTGAAAAAATAAATAAATATAAGAGTGCACCTCAAAAACAGTCAAAAAGAGCAACGAGACAAGATATTTAGAGGAGCTTTTGTATTTCTAAGGAGCCCTAAGGTGTTGAGAATGAGCCCTGATTCAAGTCCTACTATTATTCTTCAAAGTAGCTCAGACAATCTTCCTCAGAGGGCCTACCATGAGGGCTCTTATGTGGTGAAGGTGCTTGTCAATCATCTTGCAAAGGCCAACCATGTGCTTGTTTATTTGAAGCACTGCCTCGAGTGTACGGAGTAGGATTGTACCATGTGTTGTTGGATCTCAGAATGGCTTAGGTTTTGAGGGAGAAGGGGCTTGATTTGGTTCTGGAGCTACTCAGCCTTTGTAGTTGCTTGTTTGAGCTTCTGGGAGGGACTTCCATACTATCATTTTTATTTATTTTTCTCTTACCAGATGCCTCAGCCCTTTTCACAAAGATGATAAAATAAAGGGGTATTTCCTTTGATGGCTTGTAGATGTTGAGCTCGATCATAATATGCTCAGCCTTTGTAATATGCTCTTGTTACTTACTCAACGAACTTGGTCCCCATCATCTTAGGAGCTGTGTCTCAATTCCCATTCTCAGCGGGATATATTTACTAGCTTAAGAACTTATATAAACGCAAACACAAAAAGGGACTTCATAGCTCTTTAAATAAGCATGTGTTAAGTATAATCGGGAAGGACATTTGACATCTAAGTGAATATTCCCAGTTGTGGCTTATTTGGTCATAGGGAACGTAACATAAAGATCAAGGCTAAGGGACTGGCCTATAAGCACGAATCATATCTGGGGGGCTTGATTATATGGTTAAGAAGCGATCATTGTTCATATATATAAGGGCTTGAAAAGGAATAGCATGCATATGTAATAAGTTTTAGCAAGCAATAGTGCAATCCTAGAAGGGCCTAACTAAACATTTATCATTTAGCATCACACAGAGCATGTGAAGGACGTATACTATTTTAAGAGTACATGTTAGGTTCGGGCACGTACTAGTCCTAAGTTCCCAAGTTTAAAAGAAGCAACAATTTATATGAGTCAACAGGAAGAGGCTTACATCGAGGGAGATGATTAATAGAGGGGGGTCAATCCGAGGTGAAGTCTTAGTTTGATGAATGGTTCCTTGTTCAGGGCCTTGGTGAAAATGTCAGCCACTTGATCCTCACTTCCTCAAGTCCTCATGAGCAGCCATTACTAATACTCTATTTGATCTCACTGCTCATTGTTACCTATAATAAATCCCTCAAACCTTTGGAATCCGTCGAGGCTCACCTTTTTTGGGTTGATTAGCCTTTTTGTTAACATTAGGAGAAGGATTATTGACGCGCTTTTGACCTTTGGTAGAAGCAACATGCTCATAATAAGAAGGGTCATTCAAATCAAGTGCTTCACGTGTATTATGAGTGGGTAACTTGTATGGCTTGTTACTTAGAGCAGGCTTCTTCTTGCAGCGATGTATTGTATGACCATTATTACCACAGAATCTACACCATTCATTATATTTAACATAACCGTACTTGCCCTTTCTAGGTCTGAAGGGCTTCTTATCCTTAAGCTTAGGATCTAAGGTGTTTACTGAGTTCCCTTGGGCTTGGTTCACATACATCTTATGAGCCTTTCCCCCTGAAAACCAGTAATTGTTCTCTTGACGGTTTTTCAAGTGCCTTTACCTTTTTTTCTAGAAATTCATTTTTCCTTCTACAAGTTTGAAGAGCTTTATCTGAGGTCTTAGCCTTTTAAGTTAATTCTCTAGTGAGCTTCTCATTGGCACTAGAGCCCTTATTGGAATCCTCTTCTAAGTTGTATCCTAGTCCAGTTCTAGATCTAACAAAGACAGTTTGGTTCGCCGAGTTCTTATTAATTGATTCAGTTAATTCGGTGATCTTAGCAAGTATAAGTCCTAAGTCGCTTTCTACCTTAGACTCTAAGCTCTTTGACGAACCCCCTTGAGGTTTCTTACCCTTGCATCCCTCGCAGGATTTCGTCACTAAGCTCAACTCCCTAGATTTTACCAAGGCCTTTTCCTTGTTAGCTAACCTAGTTGACAGCTCAAGACACTCATTGCGTAGATCTTTGACTTCCTCTTCATATTCATTAATTTGTGACTCTAAGGTTTCATTATCTTCCAATAAGCCTTTAATTATGTTGATGAGCTCTTTCTTTTCTAGCAAATTGATACGAGTAGGAAAGGGGTCAGAAGCTTTTACCTCTGGTGCAAGGGCTTTTACCTCTGGTGCAAGGGCTTTTACTTCTGGTGCAAGGGCCTCTGATTCAGCCATAAGGCATCGGCCTTGGTAGCCTTCATGGAGGTAAGCTTCATCGCCTTCTTATACACATGCTGATAAAAGTGCCTCAACCTTAGGGTTAGTGCATGTCCTAGCAAGATGTCCCTTTTCCCGGAAATTGAAGCAAGTATACTCCCTAAGATCTCGCTTTGTTGAGGATGATGACTCTTCTTGACCAGCTCTCTTCTTGACCAGCTCTCTTCTTGACCAGCTCTCTTCTTGAACCATTTTTTTACCATCTTTTTCATGAGGGATACTTCCGTGTCATCGTCCTCTCCCTCTTCACCATCGTTGATGTCCATCTTCTCTAGAGCCTTTGTGAGCTTCAAAGCGGTTCCAATGGCTTCTTTTGTGGCTATGCCCTTCCTCAAGTCAGCGTTTTCTTGGACAAAGAACTTCCCGAATATGTCAACCACTGAGAGCTTCTTGCAATCTGAAGACATAAGAGCAATTCTCTGAGTGAGCTTGAACTTCTCATTCATTGCATAGATGATCGCCAGTGTTTTCTCAGAGGGCTCGATTGTCACACTATAGGCGGTTAGTTTGTTCATCAGTATTGTGAATCGTGATTGGCATGCTGACACTCTTTCATTAGGGAGTTGCTTGAATGATTGAAACTCCCTTTGAAGAGTGAATTTCCTGGTATCCTTTTGATCATCACTCCCTCTATGGATAGATATGATGGCTTCCCACATATCCTTGGCCGTTGGTATGCCAATGACCTTGTCGATGTCTGTTCGTGTGAGTCCACATAGAATAAGCTGTCGAGCTTCTGAATTCTTCTCCGTCTTGGCATAGTGCTCAAGCTTCAAATCTTTTCTTTCCTTTAGTTCTGGAAGCACTTTGTCTCCGAGCTCTATGATCTTCCAACATTGGTAGTCTTGAGTTTGAATGAACGTCGTGTGCACTCCCAACCACCAATTGAGTTCTCCTTCTTGAAGTTGATGAGGCATGTTCAAGGACATACCGAGATTGAATTCTGAGTTCTTCATCATTGTATTGGAATAGGATCCTGCTCTGATACCAATTGTGGATCGTGAAGATCTTAGCTTAACTAAAGATTACAAATTTTGTGCGGAATAAAGCTAAGAACAATGCAAACAATGATTTCCAAAACAATTTTTGTATTGATTTCTCGTAGGACTTACAACTACTAGGCGAATACACAGTTCATAAAATTTCTCTATAAACTCTCCTCGCTATTGCCTAAGTCCTAAATCAATCGTGCTAACTCTAAGCACTTACACACAACCTCTATGGACGAACTCCCACCTCTAGAATGATAATATAATCTATTTATACTAAAGGCATAATCATCGGAAACTAATTATCGAAAAGCATGATAATAATAATAAATAAACTACTAAATCTAAACTAGCAAAGTATAATAACAAACTTGCCTCAACAAACAAGATCTCGAATCTGGTAGATCTTTGGCGTATCAAATCTTTCCTTCTATAGCTCCTGAAAGATTTCTTTCCATATATACGCTCGGTCCCCTTCAGCTTCACTCGGTCCCCTAACTTCCGGTGAAGCCCTTTCAGCGCTTTATTTCTCTACTCGCTTAATTCCCTTTAAGGCGCTTCAGCTGACTCCCTTAACTCCCTTAAGGCGCTTCAGCTTCCTGACTTAAGGCACTTCAGCTAACTCGCTTCAGCTTAACTCCCTTGAGGCGCTTCAGATTCCTGACTTAAGGCACTTCAGCTAACTCGCTTCAGCTTAACTCCCTTGAGGCACTTCAGCATCCTAACTTAAGCTCCTTACTTTCTTTGCTCAAATGACTTATTTTGCTCAAAGGCCTATTGCTATCCTGCAATAACGCACTCAAGGTAGACATAAGTGTATAAGGCTGTTTGGTATCATTAAAATTGAGGCATTATTAGTTATATGAACTAAGGGGCTAGTCCATATAACCAACAATAGCCATGTAGTTTGAGAGAAAGATCACTACATACAAGGGATACATCAACTACTCTAATTCCAAACTACAAGGAGGAGATCTCTATCTCCTTCAAGATTGAACATAATAAATTAAGGATGTGTAAAAATCTAATACACTTCTCCTTCGTTCTAATTTTATAGGAGGTGTACATATTTGGAGATTCACTATTGCTCAAAAGCAAGTCTCACTCAGTGGTTTAACTACATACATTATTCCAGAGCGAGACTCAGATAGTTCAAAGCGAGTTTCTAAAAGCTTCAAGCGACTCTTTATTCATACTTGTGGATCGTGAAGTACTTAGTCTAACTAAAGATATAATCTTTTTGTGTGGAATATAAGACTAAGAAAAAATAAACACTTCAATTCCAAAACGTTGGTTGATTTGATTTCTATTGAGACTTACAACAACTAGGCGAACACACAGTTCTTAGTTACTCTCAACTCTCCTAGTTATTGCCTAAGCTCTAAATCAAGATGAACTCTTTCTCTCTAGTTCGACAACCCCAGTATAAGGATAATAGACTAAACTACTTATACTATGGCATAATCACCGGAAAATAATTACCTAAAAGCAAGTGAATAATAATAAATAAAGTATTAAATATAAACTAGCCGAATATAATGACAAACTACCTTCAACTACTAAGATCTCGAATCTGGTAAATCTCTTGGCGAATCAACTCTTTCCTTCTTTAGCTCTCTTTCCTTCTTTAGCTTCAAGGAAGATTTCTTTCCATAAATACGCGCTCGGTCCCCTTGAGCGTCTTCGGTCCCCTTGAGCGCGTCCTCCGTGTGTGGCGCGTTACTTTGTGCAGTTTGATCCTTCACTCTCAATGTTCGGTCCCCTTCAGTATCCTTCGGTTTCCTTGCTCCTAGTTAAGCGCATTGAGCGCTAGTCTTCTCGTTGAACTCGCTCTTGTCTCTTCTCTTAAGCTCGTTGCTTTCCATGCTTTAGCTTCCTTAGTAACTCAAAGGCCTATCGATTTCCTGTGATATCTCACTCAATACACATATTAGTTCATAAGGTAGTTTGTTATCATTAAAACTAGGGCATTATCAGTTATATGAACTAAGGGGCTAGTTCATACAACTAACAATTTCCCCCTTTTTAATGATGACAAACTTAGAATCCTGGCATAGGCATATTATAGAGCTGAGAAAAGAAGTAGATTTCAATTCCCCCTTAATCAATGAACAAGTAATAAGCATCGCCCTTTAACTTCATAAGTTCTAGTTCCCCCTAAATTAAATAACTCCTATGCCTGTAATATTCCCCCTTTTGACATCATTTCTAACAGAATGCGCAATATTAATCAAGGGAAACTAAGTGTAGCACGTGCGTGCCTTCTATAGGAATGAGTAAGTGATATGAAAGAAAACGCAATAAGTTTATCCCTATCTCAGTACGCACTAGAGCAAGCAGATAAGTGAACCAGAAACTAGCAATTCATTAATAAAATATAAGAGCACACATAAAAACAGCCATAAAGAGCAAAAATGACAAGAATTATAGAGGAGCTTGGGATTTCTAAGAGGCCCTAAGGGAACTGAGACCACAGCTATTCCCACTGGTAGTCTTCCTTGTAGTCATCATCGCAACCCTTCTTCAGAGGCCCGATCATGAGTGCCTTGATGTGATAGAGGTTCCAGTCGAGCAAGCGCCTTAACCCAGATAGATGTCGATTAGTCTGAAGGACAGCTTCCAAGGTGCGAAGCTGAATTTCCTCTGAGCTCAGATTTGGCGGCAGTAGGGGCTTGGACTCCTTCAAAGGGCTCTTCATTCGGCGAGGTCTGGGTTCAGATTTGGGAGGGCTGAGGTTTCGGGCTTGGTTTTGGGTTCGGGCTTAGGCTCAGATCAGGGAGTGGAGCTAAGGAGGAGCTTCTCAACCGGCGCATCCATACTAGCGTGCTTGAGTAGCCGGCGCAGCCCAGTCTTCGTGATTATACTCTCGCAGGGCGTCTCCTTGGTCGGCCTGTAAATCTCCAACTCTAGCATGAGCTTCTTAACGATGTGGGGGTAGGGAAGCGCGTGGTTCTTATGCATCTTCACTGTTAGGATGTGGGAGAGAATGAGTCGCAGCATGTCTATGAGACTCCCTTCTATGACTTATGATGAGCGACTAATGGTCGTTATGCCTATCAAAGATACCCAACTTAACAAATCCACTAGTAAAGCGGTAAGCAGGGGTCGAATCCCAAGAGAGCCAGAACGATAGTTTATTTCTTATGATGCTACCAAGTGGTAACAATGGGGGGTTTTAAATGTAATTTGAGTACTAAGCAATTGAGAAAAAGTAAAAGCGACATTGGTTGGGTTGTAAACAATTATGATTATGGAGCTCACTCTTTCTAGCATCAGCGCATTATTCAATTGGAATGTTGATCATCGAATTCTATTAATTTATATTCTGAATTGGTTAATTTGGTTATCCTAATCTTTGTTCATAAATAGAAACTAGTCCAAATAGTCCTAGAAACCCTTATTGTAAGCAATAACCAAGGAAATCCCAAGGTTCAAAAGCATAACAACATAAAGATCAAAGATAAGTAGGCCTATGCAATACCATTAGCAAATCGCCGATACTCGACACAGGTTTATAATCTCTAAACAATAAGCACTCGCAAATAGTCTATGAATATTATGCTTGCTACCTAAAGACAAGACTTTTCAAATCAAATTATCAAGCCTAGCAATATGATGGATAATAATTAACCTAGTTTGCAACCTAGATAAAGTCAAGATTAATCAATATAAACAATAAAGCACAAGAGATTATAAAACAATCCTGAAATTAACTTTAGAACATACACATAAGAATTCTCACAACAAACCTAAAACAATGGCTTCAACCTTAAGAGTGAACTATAGAGAACTTATCCAGACATAGCCATCAAAAGCAACGAATAATATGGATGAATGATGGGAAAACAAACCAGGGAAGATGGTGAAAGTGGAACAAAGGTGGAAGCTTTCTCTGGCTGCTGCTGAATTCTCCTAAGAGAATGAATGTGGCAAAAGAGTAATGAAGTAAAAATCATTCTAACCTAATTTCATAAGGCTTATATAGTCTCCAATTAAAGGGAATAAGAATAAATGCAAATAAGTGAAAAGATGTGGAAATAAAATATAAAATCTTGGATCAAATCTTCATTTAAAGACCCGTCCGTGTCCATATCACGATCGTGACACAGGGGTCGCGATCGTGACATTGCTCCAGTTATCAGGTCCGTGGCCGGTAGCGATCATGGTAGGGAGTCGCGATCGTGACACCTTAACTGTGGCTAAGTCGCGATCGCGACATTGTTGTCTCGGACGTGACAGCTTCAACTGAGGCTGAATCTTGATCGTGATGCTCCATCTCGGTCGTGACAGCTTCTCCTGAGATGGTCTTCGGTCTTCTACAAGCGTCGAGGCAGCTCGGCTTCGCCTCTCGGCTTCTCCTTAGGTGTAGGCGTGGTTATACTTCCTTTAGATCCATCCCAAATGCACTAAAAGTGAGAACAACCGGGGTCTCCATGATAAAACCAATCAAAACCGCTTACGAGCATCCCGCTAATCCATAAATGATCTCCAAACCAGATTCCGGGAATACCACTCGTTAAGTACCTAAACACCACTATTCATAATCTAATAGTCGCTAGTTAACACCATATAATAAGCTCTTATCAAACTTCCCCACACTTAAACCTTGCTCGTCCTCGAGTAAGCAGAATAAAGCTCACTCCTCCTATAAGCACAAAGGTCTGCAGTAAGTGTAGAGACAGCCTACTAGCGACTATACTTCGAACTCCAAGTGTAAAACGAGCACTAACCTAACTCCGATCTATCTTCTTATCTCTCCGAGATTTCCTACCCAAACCCCTCCTCATTTCTCCACTTCATATGTCACCACTGCATACAATAATAAAATCGAACCAAGTGATGCGCAATAAAGCACAAGTGGACATCCTAATCTCCTCTAAGGGTAAGGGTACATAAATAATGATAAAAAAGATAAAAATCAAGTCTCCCACTCGCTTATACACTTCTTATTCCTCCTCTTCAATCAATGTCCTAAACCACTAAATAATGTAATCAAACCATACCTCACAACCACCAATCCTAATCAAGAAATCTGCATAGCACAACCACAACAATATGCATCCAACTCCAAGAAATAGAAATATAATCCTAGAATCTAATACAACCGCCAATAGTGTGTAACAAATCTGATGAACTAGTGAAATGGTGAGCATGCGAAGTATGGATAACAGTAAGCTAAAAAACAGAGGAATAAAAGGCTAAATACTAACTTCTTATCCCTCCTTGGTGAATCCTAAAAACCCGAGACAATCCTTCAACTCCCTTCTTATGTCTCTGATGCCAATAAATGATGCAATCAAATAAATAATCACAAACAATGTAATCTCGGCCCCTTTTGGGTTTTCACCAAAATTCTAGAGTGGTAGGAACTATTTCTTTCTCTTTTTATTTTCTTATTTTCAAGCACCCACCTTTTCCTTTTTAATCCATTTTTACTTGCCTGGTTTTATTTTTATTTTTTTAAAAATTATTTATTTTGTTGGAACCCCCCTTTTCGATCCAATCATTTTTTACTTTCCTGGGTTTTTCTGATTTTTTCTAAATAAAAATAATAAAGCAAAGGTTCTGGACATATCCGGTACAGACTCGACGGAAAAACATCAAAACAAAACCTCGACTTGTCGACTCCTCTCCCCACACTTGAACCGCGCATTGTCCTCAATGCAGCAAAAGAGGACACCATAAAAACAAGAAGGAGGAAGAAGAAACCGTGGAATGTTGTGGTGCTATTTCGGTCATGAGGGCCGAAGGGTTGGATTTCCGACCGCATCACGACCGTGATATAGTGTCACGATCGTGACACGAGTAACTGTGGTACTAGATCGTTGTTGTTTCTCCTCCGACGACCTCCTGATGCTGGTCCTACAATTTGCCTATAAAAGAAAATAAAATAAAAACAAAACAATGGGAGAAACGTTAGTAAAACTCCCTCGGGTTGTCTCCCGATCAGCGCCTTAGTTAACGTCGCGGCACGACGTAAAATAAATCAACCAACGTCTTTCGGTCCCTTTGGACCTTCCAATTTTAGAATCTCCTGTATGAACCATTTCTGGAAAGGTTTGAACTTAGACCATTCACCTCTGTGACTCTCCACCTTTGCTTCACCTTATTCTCTTACTTTCCCACACTTAGACTCAACCTGGGGCTTTGTATTTTCTTTCTTCGTAACCTGTACAACAGCTTTAGCAGGTGTCTTTCCCCGTGTGGTTAGAGAGGTGGGGCTACTGCCCAAAACAGAATTAGGGGGGCGGGGCGCGCATTGCATCCGAACATAGTTCGGGGGTTTTAACAACCTTATCAATAGAAAACACCGATCTATCATCCGGGGGTGTGTCGTAGTTTCATAAATATTGAAACTAACAACATCCCCGTCAAACTCGAGTGTTAGCGCCCCCGTGTCAAGATCTAACTAAGTTTTGGTTGTTCTGATGAATGGTCTACCTAGAAGGATATGATGCAGCCTGCGCTTCATGATTCATATCTAACACATAGAAATCTGCAGGAAATACAAGATTATCTATCATAACCAACACATCTTCGACTATCCCTTTCGGGTAAACCATAGACCTGTCAGCTAGCTGAATTACAATCCATGTTTCATTTAAAGTTCCTAATCCTAGCGATTTGTACAACGAATAAGGCAAAACATTAATAGAAGCACCCAAATCTAGCATGGCCCTATCAATCTTAGTCTTCCCAATAGTACAGGGGATACTCACCATCCCTGGATCCGAGCACTTGGTTGCTATTTTCTGTTGAATGGCCGCAGAAACACTCTCGCTTACCTGCACCTTGTGCTTACCTTTTAGCTTCTGGTTCCTCTTCATGGTGTAGAGCTCCTTCAAGAACTTAGCATAACGAGGAACACTCTTAACGAGTTTAAGCAAAGGGATGTTTACCTCACACTTACTGAATGTTTCAAATATTTCCTTGTCGTTCGCAGGTCGGCGCGTGTCTTTCAAAGCTTCTGGAAATGGTGCAGGGGGTTTCTCGGATTACAACGGAGGGAAATTTAGCCTCACATAGTTTTCTTGCCTCAACTTGAAGTCACCTCTATCCTCATAATCGTCGTCGGCACTTAGCGGTTTGGAGTCACGAACAGCAGCATTAGGCCGCGATCGAGATAGATGATCACGATCGTGATGATGAGAACTGGGGCTTAGTCTCGGTTGTGACATAGTGTAACGATCGTGACCTTCTTTGTCAGCTTTTCCGGAAACCAAATCACCATCATCGCGGTCATGACGCCTTTGTCGCGGTCATGACATGTCAACTGGGAGCAAATCTCGATCGCGACACGCCTGTCTCGGTCGTGACAGGTGCTCAGACTCCTTTTGCAGCATCTCTTCTTCCGGTTTTTTGTCGAGTTGTCGTCAGCTTCTCAAGTGCACAACACTAACGTTATTGTTGGGTCAAGCAAGTATTGCTTTACCTCAGTTTCTCTAGTTTTAATGATAACAAACACTTGCTTTTAACATCTACATTGAGTTTACTCAGCATAGGTACTTAGGAAGCGTATGGAGTGGAGCAGAGCACGGAAAGCAAGTCGCGATGATCAGGAGCAAGTCGCTATGCATGAATCAGAGGTCGCAATTATCTACAGAAGGTCACTTTACTGACCGAGAGGGTCGCAACGATCACAGACAAGCATCTGTCTAACATAAGATGTTGTAAAGTCTAAGCTGTAAAGACTTATCAATGACGAGCACCAGTGCCAAGCATAAAAGATTGTCGCGATAGCCAATGGAAGGTCGCTGCAGACAATACACCATCAAAGCGACCTCGAGACTATAAGACGAGAGGCGCTTTGCCTTCGGCACTTAGAAGATTGGAAGAGACTAGAGCGTGTCTCTCACGCGTTGCGCAGATCCGCTTAGATACGGAATGATATCAGTATCTAGCACAGACATTTATCTTTTAGCATTTGTTTTATTTATTCGTTATTTTATATCTTCTATAATTAGAAGATTTGGTTGTTGCAATTCAGTTTAGATTCGATTTAGGAGTAGATTCGATATAGATCAGATGTTAGATGGTCTATATATATGAGAGTTAGCATTTCGTCATGTGTTGGCGAGGTGAGACGGGCAGAGACTAAATTAGAGTGGAATTTAGTCTAAAGTGGCATTGTAAACAAGTGAGAGAGAGTAGTATAGTTGCTTTAGAGATCTAGCTTACTTAGAAGTTGTTACTGTGTGTGAAACTAGACTGTAACTAGGATTGATAAGCAATATACGAGTTTGTTTGCAGAACATTGTGTCTTCAAGTTTATTTCCACACATTAAAGATCCTTACGATCAACAAAGTTAACTTGAGACCACAAGGTCGCTGCCGTCGCGACCTAAGGACAATCAACGATCCTACAATTGGTATCAGAGCAGGAACCGTTCTGTAATCAACCATGTCTTCCTCGACTCCAACTCACGGACAAAACTCTGAACAAGCCACCTCTACTAAAAGAAGGCGAACTCGACTGGTGGATCAAAATGCACAAAACATGGATCAAGCAGATGAACGCTCAATGCTGGAACGTCATCGAATTAGGAGATGAAGAAATCCCTTAAGATATCACCAGAAGCGCGATGGACGCTGCCTACTACAGGAAAATCGAAGTTAATGCCAAAGCTCACCAGATGATCTTCGTCGGACTACAGCGCCATGATGTTGACAAGGTAAAAAGTCTCCCTACTGCCAAGGAAATCTGGGATACAATCATAGTCATTCACAGAGGAAGTGAAGACATGAAACACAACAGGAAATTCGTGTTACGTCGCGATTTTCATGCTTTCAGACAACTTGAGAATGAAAGCGTCCTTGATTGCCAGTCGCGATTCTTCGTGCTCACAGATAAGCTAACCGCTGCTGGCCACATCATCCCAGAATATGAGAAGACACTCGCTGTCATACATGCCATGAGCGACAAGTTTGAAATGGCTAGGAGTATAGCCTTAATGTCTGAAGAAACCAAAGCTCTTCCAGTAGCCAAGATCTTTGGGAAGTTCTATGATCAAGAACAAGGCGACAAGCTGCGATCTTTGACAAGAGGAAGCGACACAAAACAGGTCGCTTTGAAGCTGTCAAAAGCTCTAGACAGGATGGAGAACCAAGAAGAAGAAGAAGATGATGATAAAGACGTAGTCTCGATGACCAAGATGGTCAAGCAATTCTTAAGAAACAAGAAAGCGACCTCACCCTCCTCATATGACCCCCAACGCGACCTCAGCAACTACATCTGCTACAACTGCCAGCAAAAGGGGCATCTAGCAAGAGACTGCACCAAGCCAAAGGTTGAGCAATCTGAAGAGAAGGCTCTCATGACCACTTCTGCATGGGGAAATGATGATGATGATGCAGACTTACATGAGGGGTTCACATGCTTGTGTCTAATGGCTCAAGAACAGAATTCTGAAGACCCTGAGGTTCGACGTGCTAAGGAACGATGGTATTTAGACAGTGGCTGCTCTTGCCACATGATAGGCTTCAAGAAAATCTCATCGACTTCCAAGCAATAGAAGGAGGCGACGTCTCTTTTGGAAACAAGAAAAAATGTGGAATAGTTGGACAAGGAAGAATCCAGCTAAATTCGAAAATTGAGGTACAAACTATTAATCTAGTTGAATGCTTAAAGTTTAATCTTCTTTCCATAGCTCAATTGTGTGATGAAGGCCCTAACAAGGTTACATTCACTACAAATGAATGTTATGTAAAGAACATCAATAAGGAAGTCATACTTAAGGGTAGAAGAGTCAATAACACATACTTATTTGATAGAACATATCTACCTGAAAGGCCTCTATGTCTTGCATCTATAGAAGAGAACTCTTATTTGTGGCATCAACGCTTAGGACATGCTAGTCTCCATCTTTTGCATAAGCTTGCCACACAAGACCTAGTTAGAGGATTACCTATTATCAGACCTGAGAACATGACGAGTTGTGCTGAATGTATGCAAGGTAAACAAGTTCTAAGCTCTTTCAAAGCTAAGATGAAGTCACCTCTAAAAGGCCGCTCGAGTTGCTCCATATGGACCTTGCTGGACCCATGCGCGTCCAAAGTCCAGGAGGAGCTCGTTACATGTTTGTTATAGTAGATGATTACTCTAGGTTTACATGGGTTTTATTTATTAGATCAAAACATGAAGTTTTTAATCGCTTCTCTGAGCTAGTACCTTTACTTGAGAACTCGCTTGCATCCCCATTACGAGCGATTCGTTCGGATCATGGTACAAAATTCGAAAATGGGGATATGCTAACATTTTGCAGGGACAAAGGGATAGATCACAATTTCTCATGTCCAAGAACTCCTCAACAAAATGGGGTCGTAGAAAGGAAGAACAGAACGCTTGAAGATATGGCAAGAACTATGCTTATTTCAAGTGGTATTGCTCCTACATATTGGGCTGAGGCAATTAACACAGCATGCTACATAAATCAACCGCGCCTTATTAAGACCCATCCTCAATAAGACTCCCTATGAGATACTCAAAAGCCGCTCTCCTAGTATCGCTCATCTAAGGGTCTTTGGATGCAAATGTTTTATTCACGATAACGACAAGGATAATCTTGGCAAATTTGACGCCAGAAGTGATGAAGCAATATTCATGGGCTACAGCAGTTCAAGCAAAGCATACAAGGTGCTCAACAAAAGGACAAGAAGGATGGAGGAAAGTATTCACGTGGTCTTTGATGAAAGGTCTACTCGCTCAATAGCGCCTTTATCCCAGGATCCCTTTCCTGAGATATCCCCCACAATTATTCCTGAAGTCGTTGTACCTTCGACGCTTAATCCTCACGCTCCCGCCTTTATTCCCTCAAGCGACCACAAAGATGATGATAGTAGTGATGATGATAATGACTCTCCACCAAAGCGACACGTTCCAATCACACCTCCTATCGCTCCTCAACAAGACAGCTCAGATGGCGAGACATCATCCATCACCAGCGAGTCACCCTTCATTGAAAATCTCCCAGAACTTGAAGAAATAGGTGACTTACAAGAGCCATCTGCATATGACTCATCCAACAGCGATAGCTCTACAAGCAGTCCACGCGCTACCTCACCTACTGGCTCGCCAGTGCATCCTATGGTATCGTTTGACTCCCCAGCGACCTCAACAATTCCAGAAACCACTATCACGACTACCTCCACGTCGCTACCTAATATGGATGCACATCCTCCAAGGCAAATGATTACTCCACTCCATTCTGGGGTAAAGACTAGAGCCGCTTCATCAACTTACAATGCTCAAAGCGCGTTCGTCTCCATGATTGAGCCGAAGAACATCAAGGAAGCCATACATGATCCAGACTGGATAGTTGCCATGCAAGAAGAACTTGGAGAATTCGAAAGGAATAAGGTCTGGAAGCACGTGCCTAAACCTTCAAATAGAACCATCATCGGGACTCGATGGGTGTTTAGGAACAAGCTGGATGACACAGGTAACGTTGTGCGCAACAAAGCACGACTCGTAGCTCAAGGTTACAATCAACAAGAAGGAATAGACTATGATGAAACCTATGCTCCAGTTGCGCGCCTTGAAGCTATTCGTCTTCTGATCGCTTTCGCGTCTCACAAGGGTTTCAAGCTCTTCCAAATGGATGTTAAAACAGCCTTTCTCAACGACACTCTCCAAGAAGAGGTTTATGTCAAGCAACCTCCAGGATTTGAAAGCACATCAAAGCCAGATCATGTCTACTTCCTGGAGAAAGCGCTCTATGGACTCAAGCAAGCTCCTAGAGCCTGGTATGACTGCTTATCAGAGTTCCTCCTCAAAAACAATTACAAGCGCGAGACTATTGATAAGACGCTCTTCATTCAAGAGCACAAAGGCGACATCTTGGTTGTTCAGGTATATGTTGATGATATTATATTTGGTGCAACTAATATGGCTCTTGTAGATAAATTCAAGGAATGCATGAGTAGCCACTTCAACATGAGCATGATAGGAGAGCTCAAATTTTTTCTCGGACTTCAAGTGGTACAAAAGGCAGATGGAATCCAAATTCATCAACAAAAATATATAAGAGAAATGCTCAAGAAGTACAACATGGACTCCCCTCACTCAATGGACACTCCGGTATCCACATCAACCAAACAGGATGCCGATCTCCTTGGTCCTAAAACAGATGAAACAAGGTATAGAGGTATGGTAGGTTCGCTAATGTATTTAACTGCCTCTAGACCTGATATAGTCTATGCTGTAAGTTTATGTGCTCGTTTTCATCCAATCCAAGAGAATCACATGTTAAGGTAATAAAGCGAATCTTTCGCTACCTAAAAGGGACCGATAACCTATGCCTTTGGTATCCTAAACATTGTGATTTCACTCTTGTTGGATACACTGACGCGGATTATGCAGGCTTTCTAGTAGACAGGAAAAGCACTTCGGGCATGGCTCAATTTCTAGGTGCTTGCTTAGTCTCATGGGGAACTAGGAAGCAAAACTCCATCTCTCTATCCACCACTGAAGCAGAATATATCATTGCTGCCTCCTGTTGCACTCAATTGCTATGGCTTCAGCAACAGCTCACGGACTATGGTATCGCTTTAGGCACCTTAGAGATCAAATGTGACAACACAAGCGCGATCAACATATCTAAGAATCTGGTGAACCACTCGCGCACAAAACATATTGACATTCGTCACCACTTTTTGCGAGATCATGTGGAAAAGAAGAACATTGCATTAACTCATTGTAGAACTGAAGAGCAAGTGGCGGATATCTTCACCAAAGCCTTGAACAAGGATCACTTTGTCAATCTAAGGATCCTTCTGGGAATGATCCCCTTCACATAAGCGACCTAAGTCTGTAATTTCCCTCTACTTTGACTAGAACTATCTGCTTATATATTGATTTTGGGAACTTAGGACTCGCTTGAAATGACTGGCAAACTTTAGCATTAGATTTAGTCTCTCGCATGCTCTGGTTGATGCCTTTGTGAAATAATTAGGTGAATCTTCGCGACTTAATAGATCTTGCTAGAAATTATGGACCTGCATGCTCTTCTTTGAAATCCTATGAACATAATCACATTGATCGCTTCTTATCCCTTTACAAAGCCCAACGAGATATGATATGCGATTATAAAGTGTCCCTAGCTTAATCTTGTTTAACGTTCCCTATTACCCTCATAGCTCACAACTGGGAATATCCACTTGATGTTAAAGTCCTACCCAAATTTGCAAATTGCATATGCATATGTACTATTCTATGTGTTTTTGTCCTTCAATTTTAAATGTATGCATGTGTCTACCCCACCTAGGACTGAGAGTGAATAGATTAGGACCTCTATGTTGCTAATTCTTAAACAGGTACGCGTGTTTTGGGTCCGTTGTGATATCGCTTGTGCTCTTTAGAGGTCGCTTCGCCACTACAGGATATCGTGAACCATATTTCAGTTGCCACCATAGCGACCATACTTGGCATATCTTCAACAATGAGCGATGCTGCACCCACATACTGAATGAGCAGCTCATTTTCCGCCTTCGCGACCTTCATGCTCCAGCAAAAGCTACACCACCTCCTTCCCCAGTGAAGTTCAAAGCGAATTCCAGCAAGGGAAAAGGTAAAATGGATGAAGTCGCTGAAGGCGCCTCTGCCTACCTCCTGCCAGGCTCTGAGCTGCCCATCGACGCGATCTGATAGCCGCTTTCCTCCATCAGCAAGTCACGAACGAGAATCTGTTGCAGTCAAATAAGAACATTCTGGACGCGCTACTACCAATCAATAAAATGTGTGTGTGACTCATAACCAGATCCCATGCTATTCCAGTTTATTTCCTCTGAGCAACGCCAAGCCTATGAAAAGGCATGGGCAGAGTAACACCAGCGCCTACAGCACCAAAGCAACCAAAGCTCGCGACTGCCTCGGAACACGCTGATCCTGTTGACGAAGAAGCATCTTAGTTGTCTTTTTCCTTTTTTATGTTCCGAGTCCTTTTTAGTCTCTTCCTTAGGTTAATCCAACCAGTAGCTTTTTGGGTGCGTAGTCGAAATGAATATAATAGTATGCTTTGATCGTTTTTCTCTACTTGCTCTACTATCTTGCCTAGTTATAACCTAGTTCCTTTCGCTTAGGCATCTTATCAATCATTCCTCTAGAGAGTAGATCATGATAGTCGCCTTAGTTCCCTAATCATATATATGCATGACTTTTTCAATGATGTCAAAAGGGGGAATAGTCTTGGCATACCGGTTGTTTAAGTCAGGGGGAACTATTTCCATAAGAAGCGACATATGGAAACACAAAGCGAGACTTGATCAAGGTAAAGTGTTACTTATCACTGCTTCTCTAAACATGTTCATATAATTAGAAGATTCAATAGTTCTCTAAACATGTTGCCTTAAATTCATGCCATGTCTTATATAGTTTGTCATCATTAAAAAGGGGGAAATTGTTGGGTCAAGCAAGTATTGCTTTACCTCAGTTTCTCTAGTTTTAATGATAACAAACACTTGCTTTTAACATCTACATTGAGTTTACTTAGTACAGGTACTTAGGAAGCGTATGGAGTGGAGCAGAGCACGAAAAGCAAGTCGCGATGATCAGGAGCAAGTCGCTATGCATGAATCAGAGGTCGCGATTATCTACAGAAGGTCGCTTTACTGACAGAGAGGGTCGCGACGATCACAGACAAGCATCTGTCTAACATAAGATGTTGTAAAGTCTAAGCTGTAAAAACTTATCAACGACGAGCACCAGTGCCAAGCATAAAAGATGGTCACGATAGCCAATGGAAGGTCGTTGTAGACAATAAACCATCAAAGCGACCTCGAGACTATAAGACGAGAGGCGCTTTGCCTTCGGCACGTAGAAGATTGGAAGAGACTAGAGCGTGTCTCTCACGCGTTGCGCAGATCCGCTTAGATACGGAATGATGTCAGTATCTAGCACAGACATTTATCTTTTAGCATTTGTTTTATTTATTCGTTATTTTATATCTTCTATAATTAGAAGATTTGGTTGTTGCAATTCAGTTTAGATTCGATTTAGGAGTAGATTCGATATAGATCAGATGTTAGATGGTCTATATATATGAGAGATAGCATTTCGTCATGTGTTGGCGAGGTGAGACGAGCAGAGACTAAATTAGAGTGGAATTTAGTCGAAAGTGGCATTGTAAACAAGTGAGAGAGAGTAGTATAGTTGCTTTAGAGATCTAGCTTACTTAGAAGTTGTTACTGTGTGTGAAACTAGACTGTAACTAGGATTGATAAGCAATATACGAGTTTGTTTGCAGAACATTGTGTCTTCAAGTTTATTTCCGCACATTAAAGATCCTTACGATCAACAACGTTAACTTGAGACCACAAGGTCGCTGCCGCCGCGACCTAAGGACAATCAACGATCCTACAATTATCTCTCGGATTTCTCTCAGTTTGGGAGGGTAACTTGCCGGAGCTTTGTTGCATTAGATTATTGATTGCCTCCGCCATTTGTGAGGCCTGCTTCTCTAGATTCCTTATACTCACCTTTGTGGTTTGAACATGTGTCGTGAAGTGCTTTGTTAGTGTTTCCAGCATCTCCCTCATCGATGGCCCTTCGGATTGCGGTGAATATGGAGCACGGTATTGATTATTGTATTGATATTGTTTATTCTGCCCCCCAGCTAGGTCGCTCCATCTAAAACCAGGATGATCATTACCTCTCGGATTGTAGTTGTTGTTATTTTCTCTCTGATTGTAGTTGTTGTTGTTGTTCTCATACCGAGGTCTAGGGGGTCCAAAACCTCCTACCGCATGCACTTCAGCAATGGTTTGGTCCTGGAGTTGCGGGCACATATCGGTAGGGTGGCTCTCGTCTGCGAAAATACCACATAGTTGTGCCGGTTTCTGATTTCCAAAGGTGATGTTCTTGATCATATTCTTTAACTCATCTATCTCATCCTTCCATCGGGGCTCTCCGGAATTCACAGCATTAGCTCCTTTCCTCGTATATGTCCTTCCGAAACTTCTAGTCCCCTCAACGATTTCGTTTAATCGGGCTCTGTCTTCGGCAGGAGTCAAATTCAGCACACTCCCATTACAAGCAGCGTCCACTAGCCTTCTCTCATTCTCGAGTAACCCATTGTAATGGGTCACCAAGTCTTTCTCCTCGAACCCATGGAATGGGCAGCTAGCACATAATCTTGCGAATCTTTCCACGTAGTCGTACAGCGACTCGTCATCGTGTTGTTCCACCATAGCAATCGCCCTTTTCAAAGCAACCGCCTTCTTGGAAGGGAAGTACTTGCTAAGGAAGGCTTTGTGTAGCTTATCCCAAGTGTCGATACACCCGGTGGGCAGAAAATAGTACCATTGTCGCGCGCTATCTTTTAGCGTAAGACCAAAAGCTCTCATCTTAATCTTATCGTCGGTGACGTTACTCAGCTTGTTGCAGCTGCAGATGTCGTGAAACTCACTTAGATGCATAATCGGGTCTTCCCCAACCAGGCCATGGAACTTTGGTAGCAGATTGATGAAACCGGTCTTGAGCTCGAACGTAATGCCAACATTCAGGGCAGGCAGCGTTACTCCCAGGTGTTGTTGCGTCAGATCTGGGTCCGTAAGTTCTCGCAGCGTTCTCACAGCCATTGATTCGGTCACAAGATTCTGTAGAGATTGTCGCAGGTTGCGTAGGTGCGTCCGCTCTATCTCTGGATTTAAATCAAGCAAATCTGAATTAGTAGCGCGAGTGTGGACCATAAGATAGGTCCACACTAAAGTAGTAACACAAAAAGAAATAAACTAAAACAGTTGGCTCCCCGGCAACGGCGCCAAAATTTGATGGGCGACTAATGATCGTTATGCCTATCAAAGATACCCAACTTAACAAATCCACTAGTAAAGCGGTAAGCATTGTTCGAAACCCAAGACAGCCAGAACGATAGTTTATTTCTTATGGTGCTACCAAGTGGTAACAATGGGGGGTTTTATGTGTAATTTGAGTAACTAAGAAATTGAGCAAAAGTAAAAGCAATATTGGTTGGGTTGTAAACAATTATGATTATGGAGCTCGCTCTTTCTAGCATCAACGCATTATTCAATTGGAATGTTGATCATCGAATTCTATTAATATATGTTCTGAATTGGTTAATTTGGTTGTCCTACTCTTTGTTCGTAAATAGCAACTAGTCCAAATAGTCCTAGAAACCCTTATTGTAAGCAATAACCAAGGAAATTCCAAGGTTCAAAAGCACAACAGCATAAAGATCAAAGATAAGTAGGCCTATGCAATACCATTGGCAAATCGTCGATACTCGATACAGGTTTATAATCTCTACACAATAAGCACTCACAAATAGTCTATGCAAATTATCCTTGCTACCTAAAGACAAGACTTTTCAAATCGAATTATCAAGCCTAGCAATATGATGGATAATAATTAACCTAGTTTGCAACCTAGATAAAATCAAGATCAATCAATATAAACAATAAAGCACAAGAGATCATAAAACAATCCTGAAATTAACTTTAGAACATAAACATAAGAATTTGCACAACAAACCTATAGCAATGGCTTCAGCTTTAAGAGTGAACTCTAGAGAACTTAGCCAGACATAGCCATCAAAAGCAATGCATAATATGGATGAATGATAGGAAAACAAACCAGGGAAGATGGTGAAAGTGGAAGATTTCTCTGGCTGCTGCTGAATTCTCCTAAGAGAATGAATGTGGCAAAAGAATAATGAAGTAAAAATCATTATTGTTATTAAATAATGCAAAACTAGTTCAATTATAAGTGTATATATTTGGCTTGCATGAATTAGATCAAACATCTAGAAGACCATGTTCAAGGTTTGAAAAATGAGATGTATAATTAAGGTAAATAGTGTGTGAATTATTCACCTTCATAACTCTTCTTCACTTTACATTTAAGATGATGTAAATTAGTCAAGAATTAGGTGATCTCCTTAGCCTATAAATCGAGTCATTCTTCATTGTAAATTACACATACAAAATAAGAGCAAGAATACCTTTTCTAAGATCTTGATCTCTCTCTTTCTTCTAATAATATTAAAGTTCTTTTTAAGTGGTTCTTTTATAAAGATTAAGTCATCTTATCTTAATCATCTCCCAATCAAGATTAAGGCACTTTGTCTTAGTCAAATCACAACACGTTATCAGCACGAAGAGTCTCTAATCACCACTTATCAAGAATCATCAAGGTATAAACTCTACTCCTTTGTTAATACAACCATAATTATACAAGAGCTATTACAAAATCGATTTGAGAAGTATGCTCTGTATTTGTCCACATACGGGATCTTCTACATCAGAAACTCGATTTTCTCCTTAGATCTAAAAACGATTTTACCAAAAATAGAAACAAGTTGTTAGATCTAAAACAAAATACAAACAAGATACTAGATTTACTTACCTCTTTGATTTATCGTTTCAAGCTCTCTTCAAGTGCTTTTCTTGATTTCAATATGGAGCTTTCCAAATCAAAATGATGATAATAAAAACGGTAATCATGATAAGAACGAGGCAAATGAAAAGAACGGTTAAAAACCGATCGCTACTAGCTCTTAAACGACGATGGATCTCCTCAGAATCCATGGAAATATTTGAAAGAAGAAAAGGTTGATAATGGAGGTGAGGAAGAAGAAGATAAGGATGAGTGGAAAAGGAGGGATGAGTGGCCGTAATTATAGAGGGGTAAAATGAGAATAACCAATATTAAAATTTTCGGCCATAAGTATGCTTACATGATTTTACTTGCATTACCCTTATACTTTATGATGACTATTCCCTCTTTGATTACATGACATACATATTGAAATGTTAAATTTAATTACATGATATACTTCTAATATATATGCCTACAATAACATGAAAGGATATTATGACATTACTTTGACAATTACTTGTTTCTTTAACCATATGAAAAATTAACCCCCCTTATACATATAGTATTGAGTATACTAATTAATATTTTACAATTTGATCATTTGTAGAAAATGGCAAAAATTGCTCAAAGAGAATTTGAAATTCTTGACTTGGCTGGACAAAGATACCTCGAGTGGAGGTATGATATTGTGTCATACCTTAAGGCACATGGCCTTGAAAAAACCATTGAGCCTAAGAACCAAACAAAGGCTCAAGAAAAGGCAAAGGCTATTGTATTCTTGCGCCACCATATACATGAGAGTCTTAAGACCGAATATCTGTTCATGTTAGATCCATTGGAATTATGGGAAAATTTAAATGAACGATATGGACATCAAAAGGATGTCTTACTCCCACAAGTAAGGCATCAATGGGACAATTTAAGGGTCCAAGATTTTAAATGCATAGGTGATTATACTAGTGCTATGTACAGGATCACCACTATGCTAAAACTATGTGGTGAAGAAAAATCACAAGCACAGATATTGGAGAAGACATACTCCACCATGCATATGTCTAACATGCTGTTGCAACAACAGTATAGAAACCAGAATTTTGAGAAATACTCTGACTTGTTAAGAGTATTGTTGGTGGCTGAAAAGAATAACGAGATACTAATGATATATCATAATATGAATCCTAGTGGCTCAATGGCTCCTCCCGAGGCTTATGTCGTTGACAACGGCTTCCATTATGGGAATGCCAATGCGTATGGCCAACAGCAACGATACGGTGGTGGTCGTGGTCGTGGCCGTGGTCATGGCCATGGCGGTCGAGGTGGCCGAGGAGGCCCTGGAGGTCGCGGAGTTTGTTGTAATCATTGTCAAGGCCACTACAAATACCATGGTAACCAGAATTTTAAGGGGAATGGTAAGTAAAAGGTCCAGATGGGTCATAAAGGACCCTCCCATAAGGCAAAATCTACTTGCCACAAATGTGGCACGACTGGTCATTGGGCTAGAGAATGTAATGTGGCTCCACATCTGGTAAAATTATACCAAGATGAAAAGAGCAAAGGAAAGGCCATGGAAACCAACCTCATTGAAAGTGTGGGTGTAAGTAATGCACACCTGACCAGCCAAGATGATGGTCAATTTCTCGACTTTGAGCATATTGATGATTTTTCCGTATGAAACATTGAAATATATATGTAATTTCAAAACTTTTCCTTCGCACTATGTTTTTTCCACTTATGTATTTTTCTTCAAAGCTTTGTAAGATTGGTGATTGATGTGTAAAATATATGAAGTTCTTTCTTATTACTAGTTGACAGCTCTTTCTATATCTATCTTAGAAAGGATGAACTCATCTAAAGTGATACTCGATGGGAAGGAGCAATGTCTTCTAGACTGCGCAACGACGCATACCATCTTGAGAAACAAAGAGTACTTTAATCACTTGAAAGCCTATGAAGGCAATGTCACCACAATATCGGGTGCATCTAAACTCATAGAAGGCTCTGGAAGAGCAATTGTTATACTCCCAAGAGGAACAAAATTTATCATAATTGATGCATTATACTCGAGTAAATCTCGAAGAAACTCATTGAGTTTCAAGGATGTGCGTCATAATGGATTTCATATGGAAACCATGAATGAAAATGGGAAAGAATATATGTGCATCATAAGATATGAATCTGGTCGAAAGCAGATCCTTGAAAGGATGCCAGGACATACCTCCGGGTTATATTATACATATATTTATCCATGTGAGGTCAATGCAACTATAAATAAGAGGTCATTTGACCAATAGCTTTCACCTTGTGGCATGACCTTTGGGTCATCCAGGGTCAACAATGATGCATAAAATCATAAAGAACTCACTTGGACACCCATTAAAGGGCATTAAGCTCCTATCATCCAGTGACTTTAATTGCAGTGCTTGCTCACTCGGAAAACTTATTATAAGACCTTCCAGAAACAAAATAGCAAGTGAGACACCTGCATTTCTAGAAAGAATCCAATCTCCACCATGTGGACCATTTTGATATTTTATGGTGCTAATTGATGCATCCACACGTTGGTCATATGTAAGTCTGTTATCAACAAGAAATGTTGCATTTGCTAAGCTACTTGCTCAAATAATCCGACTGAGGGCACAGTTTCCGGATTATACAATAAAGAAAATTCGGCTTGATAATGCAGGCGAATTCACATCTCAAACTTTCAATGACTATTGTATGTCAATTGGGATTGATGTGGAGCATCCAGTAGCTCATATTCACACACAAAATGGTCTGGCTGAATCCTTGATAAAGAGATTACAATTAATTGCCAGACCATTACTGATGAAATCGAGATTACCAGTGTCAACATGGGGACATGCTATATTGCATGCAGTAGCAGCTTTGGTTCGGCTAAGACCAAGTGCAAACCATGAATATTCCCCACTGCAATTAGTACATGGTAAGGAACCAAACATTTCACATCTAAAGGTATTTGGATGTGTTGTTTATGTTCCTATTTCTCCACCTTTGCGTACAAAGATGGGTCCGCAAAGAAGACTGGGAATTTATGTTGGTTTTGAATCTCCCTCGATTGTTAAATATCTCGAACCAACAACAGGTGATTTTTTTACAGCAAGGTTTGCTGATTGCCATTTTGATGAAACTATATTCCCTAAGTTAGAGGGAGAAAACACTAGTGTGAATGCACATGGAAAAGAAATCACATGGAATGCAATAGCATTATCTCACCTTGATCCGAGAACAAAGATGTGTGAACAAGAAATACAACGGATCATTCAGTTGCAAAATGTTGCAAATCAATTACCAGATGCATTCATCGACTCAAAGAAAGTGACTAAATCGCATATACCTGCAGCAAATGCACCTGAAAGAATTGAAATACCCGTCGGACAGCCAGAGGCTTCCATTGCAAATGAGTCTACAACACGCCGAAAGCGTGGTAGGCCACCGGGTTCAAAGGACTTGAAACCAAGAAAGTCAAAGAACCCTAAGGGTATAGTAGAAAATGTCACAATAGCTTATGCGAAAGATGGTGAAGAAAAGAAGATTGAAAATGAAATTATTTCACAAGGAAATGACATCCTAGATAATGATCGAAAAATCGATAATTCTGAGATTTCCATAAACTATGTATACACGGGTATACAATGGATTAGGAAAGATGTCATTGTTGATGATATATTTGCCTACTCTGTAGCTATAGATGTTGTGTCCGAAGATCAGGACATTGAGCCAAAATCGATCGATGAATGTCGTTAAAGGAATGATTGGCCAAAATGGAAAGATGCCATACAGGTGGAACTAAGATCGCTTGAGAAGCGAGAAGTTTTTAGCCATGTGGTCCATACACCAAAGGGCGTAAAGCCCGTGGATTATAAATGGGTTTTCGTGAGAAAAAGAAATGAGAATAATGAAGTTGTCAGATATAAGGCAAGACTTGTTTCCCAAGGTTTCTCTCAAATTCCTGGAATCGATTATGATGAAACATACTCTCCTGTGGTTGATGCAACTACATTGAGATTTCTCATTGGCATGAGTGTATTTGAGAAAATACATATGCGTCTTATGGACGTTGTGACTGCATACTTATATGGGTCACTTGATACAGATATCTATATGAGAGTTCCAGAAGGAATAAAATTGCCTGACAACTCTAAACCTCGCGGATTATTCTCTATAAAGCTAAAGAGGTCATTGTATGGATTAAAACAATATGGACGGATGTGGTACAACCGTCTTAAAGAATATCTTGTGAAGGAAGGGTATAAGAACAATGCCATATGTCCATGTGTTTTTCATCAAGCGATCCAAAAATGGATTTTCCATCATAGCAGTCTATGTTGATGACTTGAACATTGTTGGAACTTCTCATGAAATTCAAGAGACTGCGGAATATCTAATGAAAGAATTCGAGATGAAAGATCTCGGTAAAACTAAGCTTTGCCTTGGTTTACAAATTGAGCATTTGGATGGTGGAATATTTGTCCATCAGTCTAATTACACTGAAAAGATATTGAGGAGATTCAACATGGATAAAGCACATCCCCTGAGCTCTCCCATGGATGTTCGATCCCTTAATGTTGATAAGGATCAGTTTTTGCCCTAGAGAAGAAGACGAAGAAGTTCTCGGTCCTAAAGTACCATATCTAAGCGCTATCGGTGCTTTGATGTATTTAACCAACAATACAAGACCGTATATTGCTTTTGCAGTAAATTTCTTCTCCATATTTAGTTCCACCCCTACAAGGAGACATTGGAATGGGATCAAACACATATTTCGCTATCTTCGAGGCACACATGATTTGGGATTGTTCTACCGTACCCAAAGAAATGCCATCCTTGCTGGATATGCAAATGCAGGTTACTTATCCGACCCACATAAGGCCAAATCACAAAATGGTTATGTGTTTACATATGGAGGCACAGCCATATCATGGAGATCGAATAAGCAAACAGTGACAGCAACATCATCAAATCAAGCGGAGCTGATTGCATTGTATGAGGCAGGGAGAGAATGTGTGGCATTACGAGCAATGACTACATTTATCCAGAAAGAATGTGGGATGAGGCCCATCACTAGTGGGCCAACGGTCCTATATGAAGACAACTCAGCATGCGTTGCTCAGATGAAGAAGGGCTACATCAAGGGAGATCGCACAAAACATATTTTACCCAAATTCATCTCTACTCATGAACTAGATGAAGCTGGAGAAATCGACATTCAACAGATCCGATCAAATGATAATTTGGCTGATATGTTCACGAAGTCATTAAACCCCAAGAAATTTATTGAGCTAGTATCCAAGATTGGAATGTGCAGGCTCAGAGACATTCGTTGATCTCAGAGGGAGCATCATACGCGTTGCACTCTTTTTCCCTTCGGTTAAGCTTTTATCCTACAAGGTTTTGCTTGGCAAGGTTTTTAATGAGGTAGCACCGAGGCGTATAATGGGATTCATAGTTGTACTCTTTTTCCTTAGATCAGGTTTTTTATCCCACTGGGTTTTTCTTGACAAGGTTTTAACGAGGCAACATACATTCATATCCCACATCAGTTCGAAGGTGAATATTCAAGGGGGGTGTTATGAATAATGCAAAACTAGTTCAATTATCAAGTGTATTTATTTGGCTTGCATGAATTAGATCAAACATCTAGAAGACCATGTTCAAGGTTTGAAAAATGAGATGTATAATTAAGGTAAATAGTGTGTGAATTATTCACCTTCTTAACTCTTCTTCACTTTACATTTAAGATGATGTAAATTAGTCAAGAATTAGGTGATCTCCTTAGCCTATAAATAGAGGCATTCTTCATTGTAAATTACAAACACAAAATAAGAGCAAGAATACCTTTTCTAAGATCTTGATCTCTCTCCTTCTTCTCTTAATATTAAAGTTCTTTTTAAGTGGTTCTTTTATAAAGATTAAGTCATCTTGTCTTAATCATCTCCCAATCAAGATTAAGGCACTTTCTCTTAGTCAAATCACAACAATTATAACCTAATTTCCTAAGGCTTATATAGTCTCCAATTAAAGGGAATAAAAATAAATGCAAATAACTAAAAAGATGTGGAAATAAAATATAAAATCTCGGATCAAATCTTCATTTAAAGACCCGTCCGTGTCCGCATCACGATCGTGACACAGGGGTCGCGATCGTGACATTGCTCCAGGTCTCAGGTTCGTGGCCGGTAGCGATTGTGGTAGGGAGTCGCGATCGTGACACCTCAACTGCGGCTAAGTCGTGATCACGACATTGTTGTCTCGGTCGTGACAGCTTCAACTGAGGATGAATCTTGATCGTGATGCTCCATCTCGGTCGTGACAGCTTCTCCTGAGATGGTCTTCGGTCTTTTACAAGCGTCGAGGCAGCTCGGCTTCGCCTCTCGGCTTCTCCTTGGGTGTAGGAGTGGTATACTTCCTCTAGCTCCATCCCGAATGCACTAAAAGTGAGCACAACCGGGGTCTCCATGATAAAACCACTCAAAACCGCTTAAGAGTATCCCGCTAATCCATAAATGATCTCCAAACTAGATTCCGGGAATACCACTCGTTAAGCACCTAAACACCACTATTTCTAATCTAATAGTCGCTAGTTAACACCATATAATAAGCTCCTATCAACTTCACGCAGGAGGCACGCGTCAGCAATGGTGACGGTATCGCGCTTCTCTTGGCGAGGGATGATGTTGCGCAGCATGACGTAATGGATGAGCTTTGTGCCAAAACTCAGCATGTGCGTCTTGATCTCCTTTGGACGCAACTTCCCCACCAGCAGTTCCAGCGTCTCTCCCTTTCCCGAGGGCCAATTCTTCTTTGGAAGAGACGCATACCCTTCGCCCGTTGGAAGATCGAGCACCTTCTCCATAAGCTTGACGTTCAGCGTCTTGGGCTTGTACCCCATGGAATGTGGGCCACAGAGTAAAGATGGCCTGGGCTAGGGGTCATGACGGCGAGGGTCGGCGAGGGTGCTGTAGAACTTGCGCACTTCATCGTAGCCGATGGCGAAGGGCTCCACCTCGAGCTCTGGCCAACGAGTGCGCTCGAGGGAGGTGACGGTGGCAGTGACATCGAATTCCACAAGATTTAGCCTGGACCAGAAGCCTTGGCCTATGATCAGAGGCTCGATGATGACGCGAGTCGAGAAATTTTCGTGGGCAGGTGGGAGATTGAAGGACACGTCGCTTTTAGGAAGGGCAATTGTCTTTTGTCGTTTCTAGGTGGTGGAAGAGGGTGCGATGGCTAAGGCTCGTTTGAGGGAAGTCTGAGGTGGTGGAGAGGGAGGAGTAGTGAGAGCGAGGGCAGTGGATGTGATGGTAGGCTATTGATGGGTGGATTCCTCATGTCTGGAGGCGAAGAGAGTGTGCTCGATGGAGTCGGTGGAGGAAACAGGCTGAATGACGGGGATCGTTGCTGGAGAGGTGGAGTGAGCGGTAGGTGAGGACAGAGGACTGGGCACTTTCTCTGGAATGGGGGAGAGGGGCTTTGGAGGTGCTGAGTCAGGGAGAGTTGGAGTTGTGGAGGTAGAGGGAGCAACAGGGGCGGATGCTTTGGAGCTCTCCATGAACTCCTGGAATTTGAGGAACTCAACACATTTCGCGGGGTCAATATTCATTGGGTTGGCCATTTTTGTGTTTGAGAGAGTGGAATTTGTGAAGTAGAGAAAAGGGAGAGTGGTGAAGAGTTGCAGGGTTTGAGCGTTGAGTGCTTGGAAGAGAGAGAGTTTAAGAAGAGTGAAAAGTTGCAGAGGTGGTGAAGGAGGGCTGAATATGGTCGAGGGGGCTATTTATGGAGAGGGTCGAACGGTCGAATCACAACGGCCTTAATTCAGATTTGGAACGGCGCCTCGTTTATCGCAGATGCAAGTGACCGTTGGTAGGCTGGCGAGTGATGAGTGCCTAGAAGATAGTCGACCGTTGAGACGCTCGGTCCCTAAGATTCTATCCGTCCCTATACTCAGTTCCTGAAGTTATCTGCGCTTCACTCTAATCTGTGTTACTCGGTCCCGAAAAACATGTAGTTCAACAACTGCGCTTGTGATCTCTTCTACTTACTCGGTCCCCATACTAGGACGTACTGTGTCTCAGTTCTCATTCTCAGTAGGATAATTCAACTCGCTTAAGCACATAATAAACTTACACACACAAGGGGACATAAAAGCTCTTTTAAAAACAAGAAGTGCTAAGCATATATAGGTAGGCTTTTTTTTGTCATCTCAATGAATATTCCCAGTTGTGGCTTATATGGTCATAGGGAACGTAACATTGAGATCAAGGCTAAGGGACTGGCCTATAAGAACGAATCATATCTGGGGGGCCTTGATTATGAGGTTAAGAAGCGATCATCGTGCATATATGTAAGGGCTTGAAAATGAATAGCATGCAGAAGGATCAATTTTTAGCAAGCAATAGTGCAATCTTAGAGAGGCCCTAACTAAGCATTTATCATGTAACATCACACAGAGCATGCGAAGGACGAATACCCATAAGGGTATAGGCTAGGTTCGCGCACGTATTAGACCTAAGTTCCCAAGATTAAAAGGAGCACTGAATTTACACAAGATCAAGGGAGAAGGCTTACGTGCAAGGAGATGCTTAATGAAAGGGGATCAAGCCCAAGTGAAGTCTTAGCTTGATAAACAGTTCCTTGTTCAAGGCCTTGGTGAAAATGTCTGCTACTTCCTACTCAGTTCTATTTTGGCTAAACTCTATATCTATGCCACGATTCTATGTTTGTCATCATTAAAAGGGGGGAAATTGTTGGTTATATGGACTAGCCCCTTAGTTCCTTTAACTAATAATGTCTCAATTTTAATGATAAAAAACAGCCTTATACATTAATGTCTACTTTGAGTGAGTTATTGCAGGATAGCAATAGGCCTTTGAGCAAAATAAGTCATTTGAGCAAAGAAAGTAAGGAGCTTAAGTTAGGATGCTGAAGCGCCTCAAGGGAGTTAAGCTGAAGCGAGTTAGCTGAAGTGCCTTAAGTCATGAAGCTGAAGCGCCTTAAGTCAGGAAGCTAAAGCGCCTTAAGGGAGTTAAGGGAGTCAGCTGAAGCACATTAAAGGGAGTTAAGTGAGTAGAGAAATAAAGCGTTGAAAGGGCTTCACCAGAAGTTAGGGGACCGAGTGCAGCTGAAGGGGACTGAGCGCTTATATATGGAAAGAAATGCAGCTGAAGGGGATCGAGTGAAGCTAAAGGGGACCGAGCGTATATATGGAAAGAAATCTTTCAGGAGCTATAGAAGGAAAGATTTGATACGCCAAAGATCTACCAGATTCGAGATCTTGTTTGTTGAAGCAAGTTTGTTATCATACTTGGCTAGTTTAGATTTAGTAGTTTATTAATTATTATTATTATTATGCTTTTCGATAATTAGTTTCCGGTGATTATGCCTTTAGTATAAATAGACTATATTATCGTTCTAGAGGAGGGAGTTCATCCATAGAGGTTGTTTGTAAGTGCTTAGAGTTAGCACGGTTGATTTAGGACTGAGGCAATAGCTAGAAGAGTTTAGAGAGAAACTAAGAACTGTGTATTCGCCTAGTAGTTGTAAGTCCTACGAGAAATCAAGACAAAAATCGTTTTGGAAATCATTGTTTGTATTATTCTTAGCTTTATTCCGCATAAAAAGTTGTAATCTTTAGTTAAGATAAGATCCTAGAGAGAGCCTAACTAAGCATTTATCATTTAGCATCACACTGAGCATGCGAAGGACGAATAACCCTAAGAGTATAGGCTAGGTTCGCGCACGTATTAGTCCTAAGTTCCCAAGATTAAAAGGAGCTCTGAATTTAGAAAAGATCAATGGAAGAGGCTTACGTGGAAGGAGATGCTTAATGAAAGGGGATCAAGGCCAAGTGAAGTATGATTTTGATGAATGGTTCCTTGTTCAAGGCCTTGGTGAAGCTCTGTTATTTGATCCTCAGTTCTACAGTGGGTGAGATCGATGTGCTTCTTCTCCACATTATCTCGAAGGAAATGATGATGCATGTCAATGTGCTTGGTTCGAGAGTGGTGCACAGGATTCTTTTAGATGTTGATCGCGCTTGTGTTGTCACACCTTATTTCAATCGAGCCCATCGAGATCCCGAAGTCAGTGAGTGTTGCTTGAGCCATAGAAGTTGAGCACAACACGAAGCGGATGCTATGTATTCAGCCTCGGTGGTGGACACAGCTACTGAGTTCTCTTTGCGAGAGCCCCATGAAATGAGACAAGGGCCTAGAAATCGTGCCATACCTGAGGTGCTCTTTCGATCAACTAGATATCCTGCATAGTCAGCATCTGTGTATCCAAAAAGGGTAAAATCGCAGTTCTTAGGGTACCATAAACAAATATTATCAGACCCTTTTAGATAACGAAGGATACGCTTGATGATGGCGACGTGCGACTCCCTTGGATCAGATTGGAAACGTGCACACAAGCTCACTGCAAAAACAATATTGGGCCTAGAGACAGTTAATTACATTAAAGATCCTACCATACCTCTATAGAGTGTTTCATTCTCCTTGGGGCCGTTAAGGTCTGCGTCCAACTTAGTGCATGTGGACAGTGGAGTGGGAAGGGTCTTGCTATTGTCCATTCCAAACTTCTTTATGATCTCCCTTAGATACTTTTGTTGATGAATTTGAATGCCTTCAGCCTTTTGCACCACTTGCAGTCCAAGGAAGAAGTTAAGTTCCCCTATCATGCTCATGTTGAACTTGTTACTCATCACGTCTTTGAATTTCTCTACAAACGACATGTTAGTTGAACCAAAAATAATATCATCAACATATACCTGCACCACTAGGATGTCTCCTTCATGTTCCTAGATGAAGAGCGTCTTGTCAATTGTTCCCCTCTTGTAGTTGTTGGTGAGGAGGTACTCAGAGAGGCACTCATGCCATGCCCTTGGTGCTTGCTTTAACCCATAGAGGGCCTTGTCCAGGAAATAAACGTGCTCTGGGTGATTCGAGTCTTCAAAGCATGGGGGTTGCTTCACGTACACTTCTTCATTGAGCACACCATTGAGAAAATCCGTCTTCACATCCATTTGAAAGAGCTTGAAGCCCTTGTGCGAAGAGAAGCCAATAAGAAGTCGAATGGCCTCTAATCTGGTAACTGGGGCGTAGGTCTCGTCATAATCGATCCCTTCTTGTTGATTGTACCCATGTGCTACTAAACATGCTTTGTTTCTGACCACAGCTCCTGAATCATCGAGCTTGTTTCGAAAGACCCAACGAGTGCCTATGATGGTGCGATTGGAGGGCTTAGGAACAAGGCACCAGACTTTGTTTCGCTCGAACTCATGAAGCTCTTCTTGCATAGCAGCCACCCAATCTGGATCGAAGATGGCTTATTTGATATTCTTAGGCTCAGTGAGAGAGACGAAGGCGTTGAAGGCACAAAGGCTGGTTTCCTCAGTTGTTGCATCAAGAGCTTCAACGATTGTCTCTGGAGGAGCTAGTCGAGCTACACGAGAGCGAGTGTGAATTGCAGAATGGACTGGGGTGAGCATGTTCGTTGGAGGATGAGCTCCATGTTGTTGAAAGGCTCTAGTGGGAGGCTCTGTGTTATGATCAATGTTTGAGGTAGAAGGCCCTTCGTTATCGTTGTCCAAGTCAGGGCCTGAGGGAACTAAGGCTGTATAAGGAGGGGCGAGTGGGTTTAAGGATTTATGAGGAGGTGCTTGATCGATATCTGAAGGGGCTTCAAAGGAGGCAACTTCTGGGAATGGATCGGAAGTGTTTGTCGAGGAAGTGAGGAAGGCGCTTTCATCAAACACTATGTGTATGCTCTCCTCGAAGGTTCTTGTTCTTTGGTTGAAGACCTTGTACGCTTTGCTTGCTGAGACATAGCCAAGAAAGGTGGCTTCATCACTTCGTGCATCAAACTTGCCTAAATTATCTTTCCCATTATTCAACACGTAGCACTTGCATCCAAATACCCTATAATGAGATATGCTTGGAGGATATCCCTTGATCAGCTTGTAGGGAGTCTTGCCTGGAGAAGGGAATAGAAGAGCTCTGTTGGTGATGTAGCATGCAGTGTTCACCACTTCAGCCCATAGAGAGGGAGTGACACCACTTTGAAGAAGCATGGTGCGCGCCATCTCTACTAGCGTTCGATTCTTTCTTTCAACCACTCCGTTCCGTTGTGGTGTCCTAGGAGCTGAGAAGTTGTGAGCAATTCCCCTTTCAACGCAGTAGCTCAGCATCTCTCCATTCTCAAATTCAGTTCCATGATCAGATCTTATAGAGCGCACCTTCAGAGATAGAGAATTCTCGAGTAGGGTGACCAGCTCTATGAAGCGCGAGGAGGCTTGATCCTTGGAGCGCAGGAATAAGGTCCACGTGAACCTAGAGTAGTCATCAACGATCAAAAATATATAGCATGCTCCACCAGGACTTTGAACGCACATTGGGCCACAGAGATCCATATGAAGAAGCTCAAGGGGCTTCTTTGTTGTGACGTTTTTCTTGGCTTTGAATGAGGTTAGAACTTGTTTTCCCTTAACACAATTAGCACAGTGTGTCAAGTTGTCTATCTTGATAAGAGGTAGACCACGAACTAGCTCCTTTGCACGCAGCTTATGTAGAAGATGAAGATTTACGTGCCCTAGTCGTTGATGCCATAATTTTGTTTGATCTTCAATAGTAGCGAGACAAAGGTGACCATTTGGGATGAAGCTGGAGTCAAAGATATATGTGTTTTTGACTCGCTTCCCCCTTAGGATGATCTTCCCAATAGCATTTCTCACAAGGCACTTCGAGGTAGTGAAGGTCACTTTGTTTGGTCCCTCATCACAGAGTTGAGCTACGCTTAAGAGGTTGTAACGAAGGCTCTCCACAAAGTTCACCATCTGGATCTCTATCTTGTCATTTAGATGTACCTTTCCGTGTCCAGTGATTTCTCTAGCTCTTTTGTTTCCAAATGATACGCTTCCACCAACATATTCTTGAAACTTCTTAATCTCTCCTTGTCTCCAGTCATGTGACATGAGCAGCCACTGTCTATGTACCATTTGCTCTCGCTGCTCAAGTTTTCCTGTAAATAAGCAATCAAAATTTTGGAACCCATTGAAGCTTAGCTTTTCTGGGTGGATTAGTTTTCTGGTTAGTATAAGGAGAAGTACTACGATCGAGCCTTTGGCATTTAGATGAGGAGGCAGTCGCTAGGTAAGAAGCTTCATTCAAGCTACTCACTTCGCATGTAGCGCGAGTGGGTGACTTGTATGCCTTTTTACTTAGCGCTTGCTTCTTCTTGTAAGAGTGTATAGTGTGACCATTTTTACTACATAACCTGCACCATTCGTTGTACTTCACATAACCATATTTTCCCTTTCCAGGTCTAAAGGGCTTCCTATCCTTAATCTTAGGATCTATTGTGTTTGTGGCATTCCCTTGGGGCTTGGATCACATACCTTTTATGAGCCCTTTCCCCATGAAACTAGTGATTGTCATCCTCTACTGGTTGTTCAAGTACCTTAACCTTTTTCTCTAAGAATTCATTCTTGCTTCTACATATTTGAAGGGCCTTGTCTAAGGTTTCAGCTTTTTCACTTAATTCTCTAGTGAGCTTTTCACTAGCACTCGAGCACTTGGAGGAGTCTACGTCATATCCTAATCCAGGTCTAGCTTTTACAAAGATAGTTTGATTCACAGTTTTCTCAGTAACAGAATAAGTTAATTCGGTGATCTTAGTAAGAATTAGTCCTAAGTCGCTTTCTACCTTGAGTTCTAGGTCCTTTAACGACCCCCCTTGAGGTCGCTTACCCTTGCAGCCCTCGCATGATTTCGTCATTAGATTCAGTTCCCTAGATTTTACTAAGGCCTTCTCTTTCTCAACTAGCCTAGTGGATAGGTTAAGACATTCACTACGTAGTTCAGCAACTTCCTCTTCATATTTAGTGACTTGAGATTCTAAGGCTTCAGTGTCCTCTAGTAGCCCCTTAATCATATTAATAAGGTCTTTCCTTTTCAAGCATATTTAAGCGATTAGGAAAGGAATCAGGAGTTTTTACCTCAGAGGTAAGTGCCTCTACATTGGCCATGAGACATTTGCCTTGGAATCCTTCGTGAAGGTCAGCTTCATCATCTTCTTCTCCCTAAGCAGAGAAAAGCGCCTTCTTCTCAGTGGCCTCTACCTTTGGGTTAGTGCACGTCTTGGCGAGATGGCCCTTCTCTTGGCAGTTATAGCATGTATACTCCTTGAGATCGCGCTTGGATGATGATGATGCTTCGCCTGGTCCAGCTCTCTTCTTGAACCATTTCTTAACCATCTTAGTCATAAGGGCGACTTCTGTATCATCGTCCTCGTCTTCTTCACCGTCATTGATGTCCATATTTTTAAGCACTTTCGTGAGCTTCAGCGTTTTTCCAATGGCTTCTTTTATCTTGAGCCCCTTTAGCGAATCAGCGTTCTCTTGTCGAAGAACTTGCCAAATATGTCTACGACTAAAAGCTTCTTGCAATCTGGCGGCATGAGTGCGATTCTTCGAGTGAGCTCGAATTTATCGCTCATAGCATAGATGACATCCAGTGTCTGCTCAGAGGCTAGAATGGTTACACCAGAGGCCATTAGCTTGTTGACCAGAATGGTGAAGCGCGATTGGCAGGCTGACACACTTTCCCCAGGGAGTTGTTTGAAGGATTCAAACTCCCTTTGAAGCGTGAACTTTCTGGTGTCCTTTCGACCTTCGCTTCCTCTGTGTATTGAGATGATAGCTTCCCACATGTCTTTGGTAGTTGGAATGCCAATGACCTTGTCGATGTCCGTACGAGAGAGTCCACACAGAATCAGTTATCGAGCTTTTGAATTCTTCTCCATCTTGGCGTAGTGCTCTGGTTGCCAATCGTTTCTATCCTTCAGTTCTGGAAGCACTTCGTCCCCCAAGTTCTATAATTTTCCAGCATTGGTAGTCCTGGGTTTGAATGAAAGTTGTGTGAACTCCCATCCACCAATCAAGTTCTCCTTCTCGAAGCTGGTGAGGTTTGTTGAGGGACATGCCGAGGTTGAACTCTGAGTTCTTCATTGCCGTAGTGGAATTGGATCTTGCTCTGATACCAATTGTGGATCGTGCAGTACTTAGTCTAACTAAAGATATAATCTTTTTGTGTGGAATATAAGACTAAGAACAAATAAACACTTCAATTCCAAAATGTTGGTTGATTTGATTTCTATTGAGACTTACAACAACTAGGCGAACACACAGTTCTTAGTTTCTCTCAACTCTCCTAACTATTGCCTAAGCTCTAAATCAAGATGAACTCTTTCTCTCTAGTTCGACAACCCCAGTATAAGGATAATAGACTAAACTACTTATACTATGGAATAATCACCGGGAACTAATTACCTAAAAGCAATTGAATAATAATAAATAAAGTATTCAATCTAAACTAGCCGAATATAATGACAAACTAGCTTCAACTACTAAGATCTCGAATTTGGTAAATCTCTTGGCGAATCAACTCTTTCTTCTTTAGCTCTCTTTCCTTATTTAGCTTCAAGGAAGATTTCTTTCCATAAATACGCGCTCGGTCCCCTTGAGCGTCTTCGGTCCCCTTGAGCGTGTCCTCCTTGTGTGGCGCGTTACTTTGTGCAGCTCGATCCTTCACTCTCAATGTTCGGTCCCCTTTAGTATCCTTCGGTTCCCTTGCTCCTAGTTAAGCGCCTTGAGCGCTAGTCTTCTCGCTGAACTCGCTCTTGTCTCTTCTCTTAAGCTCGTTGCTTTCCATGCTTTAGCTTCCTTAGTAACTCAAAGGCCTATCGGTTTCCTACGATATCTCACTCAATACACATAATAGTTCATAAGGTAGTTTGTTATCATTAAAACTAGGGCATTATCAGTTATACGAACTAAGGGGCTAGTTCATACAACTAACAATACTCGTTGAACTATATCCAACAAACTGTCAATATATGTTGGACAGATCTTTTATAAGGGTGAAGCTTACTCATGTACCAATGGAGAGTCAAGTCGCTGACATCTTTACTAAAGCACTAAACCGGGTATCTTTCTTAAATCTAAGGCTTCAGCTGGGCTTAATTCCTATCAATTAGACCATTCGTCCGCTCGATGTAAGTTCCTATCTACTAGCTATGTTTAAGCTGTTTATTTTATCTTTGAGAACTTAGGATGAGGTATGCTTTCATGATCTTTTCTTGTTAACTTGCTATATCTAAACAAGAATTGACTAGCTTGATGAGTATATTGATGCAAACATGTCACTATTTTTTGTATCATTGCATCCTCTTCTTTACCTCTTCTGAAAGTGGTGATCGTCTTCTTGCCTATTACATGCCTAAGAAATGATCCACTTCTAAGTGTCCCTAAGCCTGACTTTACGATTGCTTCTTGATTCCTTTGATAAAACTCCATAACAGAAAGTATACATTACTATGACAAAAAGCCAGTATCTCATATATGCACATGATTATTACATGCTATATTTGAGTTTGAGTGACCCCCCTATATGTGCATTATATCCTTCATAGTTGCGCTTTGATATTCATGCTAAGATATTGTATCACATATCAGCACAATCGAACTTCTTCTAGTATAAGTAACTAAGCACCAATTACTCAAAACAAGTGAAGAATGAACTACCTCGAAGCCCAGCAAAACTATCTAAATCAAGTGCTAATTAGGCAAGGTGAAATCTGAAGTCTACACATTACAGCGATATCTTGTCTAGTCTCGCTTCAAATATATTAGCTTGAGATCAGTGTCAACCCACTCTTTATCATTTCGCACTGAGACAAGCAAAGCCACTCTAAGCGAAATCAAGTCCTTTGGTAAAAGCTAGTGAACATACTAAGAAGAAGGTGAGTTGAGTTGATACTCTTACTTGCTTTCTGAATATTCTTTGTGTGACTATGTGATAGACTCGCTAGTGTTCTAGCTGCAAAAGGCGTGAGGTTTATTATACATATTTAAAGTATGCCTTAGATTAATTATAGCTACTTGAGTGTTTCATGGTTACTGTCTCGCTTACTTGTTCCTCGAATTATTATGCATGTTATCTGAGTTAAAAGTGACTGGGTAGCTCACTTTTAGCTCCCTTTGATGAAATATCTATGCCCTCTTATTGATGCCAAAAGGGGGGAAGAAAAACGGTTTGGGCAATGAAGGATTGAGGTAGAATACTCTTTCCGTTGTGGAAATTGGGCAGAATTTAGACCGGCTTGATCTAAGGGGGAATAAAGGTATACATGCTAAGTGACTTTAGCAAGATTTTGAGCAGATTTGGTCAATTTGTCTAGTATTATTTTAAGCTTCATTTTATATCTTATAGCTTAATTGAGTACGTTATGAAATATATGTGCTTACACTGTTTAAGTGTTTATCATCATCAAAAAGGGGGAAATTGTTAGTTTGAGTTTGCTCAGCCTAATCACTCCTCTTGTTTTGATGATGATAAACACTAGATTTAATATATCTTGTGTTTTCTGAGCATTACATGAATAGCTTAAGAAGCTAAGAGAATTGCTTTACGATAGCGAACAAGCTAGAGACTAGCTTTGATACTTGTGAAGAAAGAGAGTATCGCTAAGGCAGTCTCAACCAAAACAGAAGAAAAGAAATCAATCCAGAAGCAAAGTGAAGTTAAGTACGTTGAAGGCGAAGGACTAGCGCAACACATGGAGAGTCGTTGCAAGCTAGTGAATCATTTGCTTCAACAAAAGTGAAGTGAAGAAGTCCCAGGTGGATTCCATGCACCAGCGTGTAAGGTATTCGGGCGCAGCTAATGGGAATGTCGAGAAGCTAAGGATGGGTGAAGAATGTGTTTCTTATTATGGATAGCGAGGGACGAGGATCGCTAGGCTGGGCGAATAAAAGGCTTGCGAGTGGTGTGGGATGGATTGCCATCATGGACGAAGTTTGTTACAAGTTTATTACTCAAGAAAAGAAGAAGCGTGTGGAATTTGTGGTGCTCCTTGGCGTATTGACGCACAGATTGCCAGTGTGGACCTTTGTTGCAATGTGTATATAATTCCTTTCTTGGGGAATAAGTTTAGGACGTTCTATATATGTGTGCGATAGGTGACTTGTTAACGCACGAGCTTGAGAACCTCACTGAGTGAGAAAGAGTCTAGTGAAGCTTAGGAGAAGCAGCCCCAAGAGAGAAACACAACAGGATTCGAAAACCTGTGAGTTAGTATAGTTGAGTGGTTAGGGAAGATCACAACAAGACTAGAAAACTAGGAGATGAGTACGATCGAGTGTTTTGGGTGAAAAGCTAGTGATCTCAGAGGGAGCAAGTTAGTCAACAACACCTTGAGAGTAGCGAGATTGTATTTGAGCTGAAGAGCGGTTGTATTGAGTGGAGAGAGCGAGCGATTGTAATCTTCATTTGGTATAAACAATATAGTGGTGAGTTTTATCTCGAGCTTGAGTTAAGCCAAGGGTTCTCACCTTACCAAATATTTGTGCATATTGAGATGAACTTTAATTCTAACCATTTAAAGTTCTTATTGTGGAAAAGTCCCTAATCTCTACATATAAACACACTTGCTACTCGCTTGTTGTCTTTACAAAGGGGCTTAGACTCGCTTTGTGTGTTTTTCCATTTCCGCATCTTAAAAACACTTAAGCTAGTCTATCAAGCTACTCTTCCATAAATAGATAGTCGATCTAAGCTACTCTATTAAGTATTCAGCAGTGATTCATTTACATATATACTCGCTCTGTTGAATACACTACCTTACTAGCTTTTGTGCATTGGATTTAGAGTAAGTGTGACATTATTGATCATATCTAGTTACACTTGCTTTATCTTACTCGATCCTTACATACGAAACCCACATAATCCTTCTCCAAATCCAATTTCAAGACCATCCATTGTTTTCCACTTCTTTTATTTCGGAGGGAGTGCACTACCTCTTGTAGAAGAACCACATAATCGGTGATAGCACGCCCCGAGATGAAGCTATTTTGGGTCGGGCCAATAAGTGAGTTCATCAGAGGTTTCAAACGGTTAGCAAAGACCTTAGTAATCAGCTTGAAGATGATGTTGCATAGGCTAATGGGCC